>NC_081542.1:49658538-49707992 GCF_901000735.1 Corylus avellana
TTTTTTTTTTTTTTTTTTTTTCACTTCTTGTATCCTTTTAAAAATGAAAATAATTTTTAAAATTAACATTTAATCAAAATTTAATAATAATCAATCAAAAGTCTAATAGTGATTGTAAGAGCCACATCATTTTTGAAGTGACACAAAAGTGACTTCTAACATTACTCATAAATTAAGGTGGAGGTGGAATGAAATAAGCATTTCTATTCATTTGTTTGGTAACAATAAATATACCCTAATTGGAATTGGACAAAATTACAAAAAAAATCTTTTTTTTTTTTTTTTTCCTAGAACTCAAATTTAAAAATAAAATATATAAAAAAAATTTTGATTTTTCTAGGAGGCCGCACCACCCCCAACTACACTTGGGGGTGGCCAGACTGCAGAGGTGGTCGCAGCCACCCCTCTGCAGTCTGGCCACCCCCGACGTGGCCAAGGCCGCAACGTGAATCGAAGGTGGCCTTGGCCACCCCAAATTCATCGAGAGTGGTGCGACCACCCCCAAGTTCTACGGTGAGCAACCAGCCACCCTTAAGTTTAAGGGTTATTTATTTATTTTTATTTTTAGGGGTTGAAGAAATCAAATATGATTTTTTTTTTTAAAACAAATTGTGTCTATTTCTTTAGGAATAACTATTTCTCTCTTTTTTTTTTTTTTTAGAGGAATATGTATTCCTCTTGGTAAGTGAATAGTTATTCCCATGAGTCTATTATTAGGAAAAAGTCCATACCAAACAAAAAAATGATTATTCTATAGAAATAGTTATTTCATTCCAGAGGTCTACTCCGCGAACCAAACGAGACCCAAGGCTACTATAGTAGTGTGTTACTAATAGTAACATATGTACTAAGTTTATTATTTTTGACTACAGGCTTCTCAATTACATTCTCATTAGTTTGATTGTCTATTCTTTCTTTATATTATTTAAATATTATTTCTTATTGTTTCGGTATTTTTAAATACTAATACATTAATGCATAAGATAATAAAGAAAGAGAGATGTGGGTGAGAGAGAAAAAAACATAAAATACTTGCGTATTAATAATTCAAAGTAGTTTGCATTTTGTACAGAGAATCAAATGAACACCTTGTTTAAGGTATCATTGCACAGAGTAATGCTAGGTACCATCTTTTTATCCTCCTAAAATTCTCCTAAAGCTGATGTGCCTTTCAAAATCACCATTAAATTTTAGATGAATTATACTTAAATTTTGATCCAATGGTAATTTTGAAAGTCACATTAAGGATAAAAATTTTAACTATCATTACTCCATTGCATAAACCATTGTGAGTCCTCTCAGCAATTCAAGACACATCGGCAAATATTCTGGTTTGGTGAAAGTCCACATACCGGCGGAGCTATCAGGGTTCAAGTGCCATTTTCATACTATGCTTCTTCAAGAAACGCTCCCTTCTTGATGCGGATGCGTCTTTAGGTGCCATTTACTTACAAGGACGTGTGAGAGGCCTGTTTTCTAACATATCGTGTCGGATGCACACATTAAACATAATCAAAGCAGACAAATGAATTCAACGATAAGAAGCAACTTGAAAAGCATAAATCTATTGTCCCCAACCAAATCAAAAAAGTTCATCCTTTAAGCAAGAGCTAGAGGAGCCTTAATTAGTAGTACAAAGGCATAAACTGCTGATCTTCAAAAGACATTCAGGTTCCAAGATGACAAACCCTTTCGTCTTGTATGCAACAACATATTCAAATATGGTAAAACGGCCACGTAAACCAACACAACACATTCACATGCTTTAAGAATTTAATCAAAACTCAAAATATGTAAGGAAAGAACCATCCTTTTAGTTTTAGAACCACCCTCCTTTTCTACTAGGATAGGCATAATTTTGAGCTGTTAGAATATTAATTTAAATAGTTAAATCCACGATAATTTAACATATATGTTGGTGTTGCTTCTCAACTGCTCAAAATATTTGGGACAATTAGTATGTAAACAGACATTCCCTCCCGATTTTTATTCCCTATATATTGTTTTGAAAAATTGGCTAATATTCAATGCTACTAGGAAAGCAGCGATATGATATGCTTTTGCTGAATATATATATATATATACATTAGTAGAAGTTCTGGTTCGGGCAAGGTAAAGAGTTCATTGAAGATCCATAACCATGCTAGGCAAAGAAATCCTTCTTCTGTTAGTCCCAAAATGCACATGCAGAAGGCCATTCGCAGCACATGATTGTAACTATTCAACAGCACAGAAATTTAAACTCAAAGACAACATCACATTCACAATGTCTGTCTCCTTATGACAATTCCAAGCCAACACTAACAAATTGAAATAATCAAAGAATGAAATACTAGAGTTAATTATAAACAAGACACGAGATTCTACAACCAACTTTTTTCCTGGGACACACTCATATTTTTAATTGCAACCTGTGACTTCCTTTATCAATTCCGAGGGCTAAAAAAAAAATGAAAGAACAACTAGTATGACTCAAGGAAAATGACAGAGAAATTGTCAATCCTCTAGAAAACAGTGTACTTGTTATGTCAAACAACTTATATCTGCCTCTTTTAAAACAAATTGTCAGCTTAAACTATTAATGAGGTAAGATAAACTAATTCTAGTAATCCTTAATTGAAATATTATATATGGAAAAGTTTGTTGCTTTACCATTTTTCACTTTGTGCCCATTTTTCTCCTCCTGTTTGCTTATAGAGTCAGTTTAAAGCCTTTTGACAGAAAATCATCCCTGCAAAACAATGATCAATCCATCAAAGTAGTAAGTTAAACTAAAACAAAAATAAGTAGATGCTATATAGCAATCATATTGAGTAATTCAAAAGAGTGAAACAAACCAGACAGGTCATATACATCAATTTTTTTAAACAAACTTGAACTCTTAAGAGAACCAGAAAATTAAACTAAAGAGATCAACTGCTCACGTAAAATTGGTAATAAACCTATCCAGTCAATCGAGAAAGACAAATGCATAACCAGGTATAGAAATAAGCTTGAACAAAAAGTAAATAAATAACTCAATTAAGTTTATGTTGTCTCACATCTTCTTTCTATTGCTTTTCTTCTTTTCCTCTGGCGCCGGTTGCTGTGTCTTCCCATCCAGTCCACCACCACCTAAGGGAACAAGGCTTTCCACATAAACATCCGCATTGAATGAATTTGGAGCCCCCTCAATCCTCACTGTCTTGGCTCTCCTCCTCCTCAAATCATACCAAAGGAGCTTTTCCTTGTCCAATTCCAAAAGAACCTTGTCCTTGTCACCACTCTTAGAATAAGCTAAAGGCATCACCTGTCCAAAATCCCTGTTCAAACTTGACTGTGAAACCTTAAACAATTTAGTCCAAGACTCCTTTAATCCATATTCCTTCATCAGCCATACATCAACAAAATCATTACCGTAATTGCAAATCATGCATAGGCGCCCTTCCAAGACCCCCAGATCCATTACAAAACCGCCATCGACACGATCAGGCTGCGGTACAATTCGAAACTCCTCAGCTACAAGATCAAAAGCAACAATCATACAGTAGCATCCAAACCCTCCAGGCACCACCCAATGCAAAGCACCACCAGCAAGCGCAGCATACCCTCGTCTATAAAAAAGAAGGTAACCAAGCTGAAACAGATAACGAATATAATTGGGTATGTCCTTGATTCCTCTCCAAGAGTTAGTCTTCAAGCTATAAACTTTAACCTCAGCCGAGAAAAACCCATTATCACCAACAAACTGCACCATCCTCACCACCTTGTAGTCATCGCTAATGGGGTCGTGCCCAAATCCATAAAAAGTAAAACGACGAGGTTTAACATTTACATAACCTTTAGGAGCCTCAACCGGCATAACAGGCAGTATCTGGTGCTTTCTCGTTGATGGGTTCCACAAAGCCATTTCTTCTTCAGAGTTACACACAGCCAACATGCCATTGCAAGAGCCAAAAACGTCGGTTACACCCCAGATCACATTCAATGGGGGATTGAGTTCCGTGGCGGTGCGAAGCGAATCGAGCTCAACGGAATAGAGGTACCAATTTTTGAGAAGGAGGCCGAGATTGGACTTGGTGGCAAGGGAGTGGCTAAGGTGAATCTTAATGAAATCTGGACTGTCTATTTGGGAGCACCAACGCTTGGATGCGCATCTGAACCGTAGAAGCGTCTTCACCGGAAGTTGGCATAGGATGTCGGTGATTACATCGGACGGGAAGTTAAGGCCTAGCTTGAGGTTTGGCATATCAGACGGTGGATAAGGTTGGCTGTCTGGCTGGGTTTTGGGTCGGGAGATATCAGATATGGATGAAGAAGCAGTTTCCGGTGCTTTCGAGAGAGCCTTAAAGCGTACGTCTAACGTGGCGACTCGTGACTTGTACTAAAGGAGTGTTTAAAGGAAAGGTTTGGGCCCATGAAATCGTACGGCTATGGTTCTATTGAAAATGAAAGTGACCGCGTGTCAACACCGTTGAAGTTTAGTAGTTGAGTAATGCTTTTGATTTGTTTGGTCAGACGACACCTGTCATATTTTAAGGGGAAAACTTCACTAAGGACCCCCAAATTTTTACCCGTTTTGAAATACTCCCCTGAACTTTCAATTGCTTTCAATTTGGAACCCTCCGTCAAATTTTAAACGCCATATGACGTTTATACACCTGACTTTTGTATAAAATTTCAACTTCTAAAACGTTTTTTTATTCTAAAAAAAAAACAAAAATCAGGGATATTTTGGTCTTTTTATAAATTTTTAACTGCTAAAATTAACGGAAGGGTCCAAATTGAGAGCAATTAAAAGTTCAGATGACTAAATTGAGAGATTTTGAAGTTCAGAGAGTATTTCAAAACGGATAAAAGTTTGGGGGTCCTTAGTGAAGTTTCCTCTATTTTAAAAGATTTGTTTGGAAACACAATAAAGATTGGGATGATATATTTTAATATTATTTAAAAGAGTTTAGTTGAGTATGATTTGTTTATATATATATATATATATATATATATATATAGGTGAAAGTTGTATCATATCTTGAAATTTATAATTAAGAAAACATATTATATAATATAAATTTATTTATTTCGAAAAACCTTAATAGATTTAAAACTTAAAATGGTTGTATAACCCTTTAGATTTGTCGAGTGGCTACATGGTTATCCCTTCTATGCTTTAGTTGGCCACAGCATGTGCGTGGACCCACCTCCCAATACCTAATGGGTGGCAGATGGACCAATCCCGAAGGGAAAATCTTTACCCTCGCAACCCATCACGGCTAAAATCTCTCCTTATAACCCATTGCGAAGGAGATCTTTAAGCTCGGGCTTCGGATGGGTCTTTGCCACACATTGAAGGTGGGATTTCCCATACCTCCCTTATAATGTTTAGCTTTTTTGTTTTTTAATTTTAAATAATGTTGATGTAGTAGAATAATGTAGCATGGGAGACCCTTGTCATGCCCTACCTTGACATTATATGCTGTTCAACATGAGCCATCCTCCAGTTTTTGAAAGGTCAAATTGGCCACTCCAACTAACCAAGAACTCCACTCGGCATTACCCACTACAGAAACCAAATCACTAATCTATGCCTCAAATCCAGAATCCATTCTCAGTGAAGTCCATCTTACTGATCAAGAACGAAGGAATCTCAAACTGCCCCCCATACACAAAGTCCCATTCGCACAATTTTTCTTTATGTCATTTTCTCTGAGGTAAACAATTTCAAAATTCAACAACAATGTAATTTGCTCTATAATCGAACATCACCACCCATTCTTAATGCAATCATTTATAACTAGGCCTGCACCTCAAAACCAACCTAAATGGCAACCGGAACCAATTATTCTGCATGCCATTTTGTCACATTCCAACGAAAATTCACAGTAGATAGTTCAAAGTCAGTTATAACAATCAAATTTCAGATAAAGAAAAAGTAAATTCCAGCATCAAAATCGACAGATGTCATACAACCTTGTGGATTTAGAGAGGAATACAAACATATTTCGTATGTACATGCTTCAAAACCACAGTAACTACAAGTACACAACACCTTACACAAGTGGACAATATATGGCACTATTCAGGAAAAAACCTGAAAAAGTATACTCATTCTAGTAAAGGCATTTGGTACACATCGTTGGGATTATTGTTTCCTCCAATCTTCAAGCATTCTCAGCTGATCAAGCATAGCTCTCTCCCTTCACTTTTCACCCTACGAAGAATAAAGGGGCAAAGATAAGTTGCTTATGTGACAGTAAAGTTAAAAGAAACAGATGGGGCACCTTCTTTTTGAAAAGAAGAGAAGGGAAGGGTGGTTGATTAAACAAGTTTAAGAAATATTGGCAAAGATAAGTTGCTTATGTGACAGTAAAGTTAAAAGAAACAGATGGGGCACCTTCTTTTTGAAAAGAAGAGAAGGGAAGGGTGGTTGATTAAACAAGTCTAAGAAATATTGGCTCTAGAGAGGGGCAACCTCCCCAAGGACCTAAATACCCTCTGAACCTCATTCTAAAATGCAAGTGTGAAGAAGAAGGTGCCCTTAATTCTAGATGGCACACTTCTTGAAAGAAGAAGATAATAATTTGATTCACCAAACCCTGCCCTAAATACACTTAAATTGAGCATTGCAACCTTATTTTAGACCAAAAGAAGCAAGTTCTGCATCCCTATATTTTCGAAAGAAATATACATCCCAGCCAATGGCACGAAGAAAGACACATTGACACAATATTCAAATACAATGCCTACTTGCACTTTATGAATCAAAGCTCTGAAAAATATTTAAGGTGCAAGCTAATGCATACAGAAAATGGATGGTTGTATTTGGATAAAGAAAATCTTTGCCTCCATAGAACATTTAACCAACACAAAACTTAAAATAGTTTAATAAGTACAGAGAATTCCAGCAGAGATAGACATAACTCGGAATATTGCTGAAGCAAAAAAATTCTACATGATATAAAATTCCCAAGAAAATGAGTTGTACCAAAATGGGCTCCAAAGCAGTTTTCCTTGCAATCGAATATCAAACAGCTTGTTCCTCATTTATCACTTCCTCCTCGATCGCTTCCATCAACAGATTAAGGTCATCCGCTGGATTATCATACCTAGCACAAACATAGATCAACATGAGTTAAAAACCAAGTCCTTAATATTAAGCTAAAGAATTAATCAAACAAAAAATTACACTCAAATCAGTTAAAATTTTACACGCTATCACCGTCGAGAAGAACAAGGCTTCCCACACAAATGGCCGTCTCAAACGAATTAGGCATACCATCCAACTCAACACTCGTGCCCCTTTTCTCCTCTATGTCATACCAAAAGAGATATTCAAAATCTTGCTGCATCAGAACCTTCTTGCCGTCTTTCGAGTACACCAAAGGTTTACAGTACTCAAAAGTCCAAGGGACTGCGCCTTGCACAATGGTGTAAAGACGAGTCCAAGAGCCGACTACCCCGTACTCCTTCATCACCCAAACATCGTTGAGTGTCACACCGACATTTAGGCAAACACATATACATCCTTTCAAGACCTCCAAACCGAGCGTTGAATCGTCGTTTGGTTGAACCGGAATTGTATACTTTCTGAACTTTTCGGTGGCTAGATCGAAAGCCAGAAGGGTCTGCCGGTACTGGGGCCCACTAATAGGATCAACTAACCAATGGAAAGCACCGTTTAAGGACATCGAACTCGAATAAGGACTGGCTGGACTGAACTCTTTAGGCCATTCCTCTTCAACCGTCTTCCAAGAATGCGCTCTCAAACTATATACCTTGACTTCAATGGCACTTTTAGCATCAATCTCTGTATTGAACTCTACAACCCTCATCACCTTGTAGTCGTCGTTTACTGGGTCGTGTCCGAAGGCCACATTGGGCAACCTAGACATACAATCGGTGAATCCTACCGGCTCAAAAGGCAACGTCTTGTACCGCCGGATTAATGGGTTCCAAATAACAATCCCTCTCCCATAGTTGTGGATGCAAACCAGTCCGTTGCAGTAGTTCACGATTTGGGTGTTGTGTCCAGCATTGAGAAGTGGCTGATGAATGTTCACGAGCGCTTCTTCGAATCGATCGTCGTCGTTGAAGCGCACTCCTGAGAAATTCCGCGGCATTTCTCCCTCGTAATCCATGACTATGAGATGGCGTTCTCTGTTGGCCGCAATGGAGAAGTCGAGATGAATGATGATGAAAACTCGGCCATTGATTTGTGCCTGCCATGGCTTCGAAACGCATTGGAAACGTACCAGGCTCTTCACGGGTAATCGCAGAAGTATTTCGGTGATCAAATCGGGCGGGAGAATCGACATTTACGGAGTTTATTGAGGTGGCGGAGGAGATGAGTAAGTTGGAACGCGTAGAATACCCGCTACCCAGCGCGAATTTCAACTCCGAACCGCCAGCAAATGGATCATGTAGAAACAGAAATGTTCTTTCTTGATTCTTCTAACCTCTTTTCCATCACAGCAAATGGATCTGTTAAGAGACACCTGTCTTTTAAAAGCACGTCCTATTAGAATTGAGATGAATACCTCTCTTTCCATCCTAATAGTTACTGTTCAATGTACAATAGATACAATGGTAAATAAATAAAAGAAATCGTTTTCTTTGTTAATATTTTTTGAGAGTATTCCTTAATTAAAAAAAATGTTTTGATGTGATATAAAATACAAATAATTTTGAGAGTTTTATATCTTGAGTCGTTTGTTATTTATTTTTAAAAAAGTGTTATCAAGCAAATGTCAATACTCGGAATGGGTGTATTGCTTTAGAGTCAGTTTGAAATTGTATTTGAGAAATATAACTTTTAAGTTAAAAAAAAAAAAAGACTTTTTGGTAAAATCTTGATTTTTAAGTTTTTGCCAAAAGTACGTTTTGTCAATTTTTAAGCCTTTTTAACCTTTAAAATTGCTTTTTTTTTTTTTTTTACCAAACAAATATATTTTTTTTCAAACAGACTTTTTTAGTATTAAACGTACTGTTAAACCCTTCAAACACATTCTCAAATAGACCCTCAATCGGGTCTTTTGCCAAGAATGAAGAGGTATATATGGTCCTTTCACAAGTGTAAGAAGGTAACATAATTTCAACTTTTTGATGCCTATTCTTAATACACTGCTGCAAGTAGTACTCGTCAAGGCAACCCAAAGGTCCAAAACAGCCTTTGGCCCGAGCACTTATCCTAGTGGTTGTGAAATTAACAAAACATTTGGTGCTTTAAAAGGCTACAGAAGTAATTATAAAATTCATTTTTCTGTCACTCTTGTATTTCTTTAAAAATGAAATAACTTTTAAAATAAATATTTTATTAAAATTTAATAATAATTAATCACAAATTTAATAGTAATTTTAAGTAGGGTTGGGTATCGGTCGATTTGGGCCGGTTAATAGGCTTATCGGTCGGTTAACCGATAAGCTATTGGTTAACCAAGTCTTAACCGATTACCGACCAATAAAAAGTGTTAACCGAAAATTATCGGTCATATCGGTAATCGATTAACCGCTCGATTAAACGGTCGGTTAAATCGGTTTGGGCTTTTGTGAGCTTTTTATTGGGCTTCTATTGGTTGCTAATTTGACCAAAAATTAATTGTTTTGGAGCCCAAAATACGTTTTGTTGGGCTAAAGCCTAAAATAACTTATTAAAAATTAGTTATTTTAGAGTATATTTTTGGCTAAAATAGCTTATCGAAGCTTTTTTTTTCATATTGATCCACTACAATAATAAATATAAAATTCTAAAAAATTAAAAATTAAAAATTAAAATAGCTTACCGGTTATATCGGTTTTTCGATAAAAAAATTTTAACCGACCGATAAGCTTATCGGTATAAAATTTTTAACCGATAACTATCGGTTACGGTTAATATCGGTTCGGTTAAAGTTGGTAATCGGTTAATCTGTTCACCCCTAATTTTAAAACACATTATTCTTAGAATGACACAAAAATGACTTCTAATATTACTCATAAAACATGGTGGAATGGAATAAGTATTTCTATTCCATTGTTTGGTAACAATAAATATACCATAATTGGAATTGGACCAAAATTACCAAAAAAAATCCTTTTTTTTTTAAAAAAAATCAAATTTAAAAATAAATAACAAAAAAAATTGATTTTCCTAGGTGGCCGCATCCACCCCTAAGAGACTGCAAAGGCGGTCGCGGACACCCCCGACATGAATCGAAGGTGGCCTTGGCTACCCCAAATTCATCGAGGGTGGTGCGACCACCCCCAGGTTCTACGGTGGGCAGCTGGCCGCCCTTAAGTTTAACAGTTATTTATTTATTTATTTATTTTTAGGGTTGAGGGGTTGAAAAAAAATAATAATAAAAAAAAATTGTGTCTATTCCTCAATGAGTAGCTATTCTCTCTTTTTATTTTTGTTAGAGGAATAGGTATTGCTCTTCGTAAGTGAATAGTTATTCCCACGAGTCTATTCCTAGGAATACGTCCCTTTTGTAAATCTTACTTGCGGTGCGTGAGGCCTCTTTCTCACTGCTCCACCTCCATCCACCACCTACGCTGGTCTTCTGGTTCCCTCAGCGGCTCGTGGCCCCGTGCGTCTTCGACAACTCTGACGTTGCTGTTTTTTGAACATTTTACTCTGCTTTTTATCTTGTATTTTTATTCTGTAACGTTGTTGTGTTTATATTCTGTAACGTTGTTGTATTGCTTTCTATTAAACTCGATCTGATTAGGCTTTAGACTCTTCATAAGTGAAGTGGATATTTTTTTCTTTTCTTTTTGGAAACCTTTTTTCCACTGTTACTATGCATCTAAATCACCATGGCTTTTTCGAAAGTCTGTTTAGATGCTTGATAGGGGTATTTGTACTCCCGATGGTAGTATCCATCAGATTGCGTCGCGGCAAAGGTTTTCTCGAGCTGCATTCGCAGATGACTTTCAGCTTTACCTGCTTTAAGGAGTTTGTAGTCTGTTTGGATTGGGCTAATCTATCTAAGCTTGTTAGTTTTATATGTCTGTCCAATAACCTTTTTTTTGCTTTAATGGACATTCGGTTTGTTACCCCCGCCCCCCCCAAAAAAAAGGTCTCTACCAAAAAAAAAATAATAATAATTATTCCATAAGAATAGTCATTTCATTCAAGATGTCTACTCCACGAACCGAACGGGGTCTAAGTCTACTATAGTAGTGTGTTATTAATAGTAACATATGAACTAAGTCTATTATTTTTAACTAATGGCTTTTCAATTGCATTCTCATCGATCCGATTGTCTATTCTTTCTCTATAATATTTAAATATTATTTTCTTATTATTTTTGTATTTTTAAATACTAATACATTAATGCATAAGATAATAAAGAAAGAGAGATGTGAGTGAGAGAAAAATAAAATAAAGGGTTAAATACTTAATTCCCCCCTGGAGTTTGGCAACTTTATTTTTTTCTCCTGTGGTTTCATTTTTATCACAGGACCCCTCTGGGGTTTTAATAAAAACCAAGTTAGTTCATCCGTTAGTTGACCATTAGGATTGACATGTGTACCAATCAGATATTGACACGTGGCACCTATTTAATTTTTTTTTAAATTAAAAAAAAATGTATATATATATAAAGGAAAAAAATTGGGGTGGCTCCTTTGGCCATGGGGGTGGCCATCTGGCCAGATGGGGGTGGCTGGTGGTTGGGGGTGGTTTCGACCACCCCCAAGGCTCCATGGGGGTGGCCGAGCCACCCCATGGTGGCCACCCCCATCTGGCCGGATGGGGGTGGCCGAGCCACCACCAAATGGCCAAGGAGCCACCCCCAATTGTTTTTTCTTTTGTTTTTTGTTTTGTTTTGTTTTGTTTTGTTTTTTGCTTTTTTTTTTTTTTCGAAAATACATTTTTTTATTTTTTATTTTTTTAAAATTAAATAAGTGCCACGTGTTAATATTTGATTGGTTCACGTGGAATTCCGTTAAGTCTACTAACGGTCAACTGACGGAGGACTAACTTGGTCTATTATCAAAACCACATGGACTTCCTGTGATAAAAATGAAACTCCAGGTGAGAAAAAATAAAGTTGACAAACCCTAGAGGGGTCTGAGGTATTTAACCCTAAAATAAAATATTTGCGCATTAATAATACAAAGTAGTTCAAATGTAAAATGCGTTAACTTGTACAGAGAATCGAATGAACACCTTGTTTAAGCTTTTGATTAGTCATTTTACATCATTGCATAAGCCATTGTGAGTCCTCTTAGCAACTCGAGACACATCGGCAAATATTTTGGTTTGGTGAAAGTTCACATACTAGCAGAGCTGTCGGGGTTCATGTGCCATTTTCTTACTATGCTTCTTCAAGAAACGCTCACTTCTTGATGCGGATGCTTCTTCAAGTGCCCATTTACTTACAAGGACGTGTGAGAGGCCTATTTTCTAACATATTGTATCTGATGCACACATTAAACATAATCCAAGCAGGCAAATGAATTCAACGATAAGAAGCAACTTGAAAAGCATAAATCTATTGTCACCAACCAAATAAAAAAAGTTCATCCTTTATGCAAGAGCTAGAGGAGCCTTAATTAGCAGTACAAAGGCATAAACTGCTGTTTCTCAAAAGACATTCAGTTTCCAAGATGACAAACCCTTTCGTCTTCTATGCAACAACATATTCAAATATGGTAAAATGGCCACGTAAACAAACACAACACAACACAACACATTCACATGCTTTAAGAATTTAATCAAAACTCAAAATATATAAGGAAAGAACCATCCTTTTATTTTTAGAACAACCCTTTTCTACTAGGATAGGCATAATTTTGAGCTGTTAGAATATTAATTTAAATAGTTAAATCCACGATAATTTAACATATATGTTGGTGTTGCTTCTCAGCTGCTCAAAATTTTTGCGACAACTAGTATGTAAACAGACATTCTCTCCCGATTTTTATTCCCTATATATTGTTTTGACAAATTGGCTAATATTCAAATATGCTACTAGGAAAGCAGAGATATGATTTGCTTTTGCCGAGTATATATATATATATACATTAGTAGAAGTTCTGGTTCGGGCAAGGTAAAGAGTTCATTGAGGATCCATAACCATGCTAAGCAAAGAAATCCTTCTTCTGTTAGTCCCAAAATGCACATGCAGAAGGCCATTCGCAGCACATGATTGTAACTATTCAACAACATAGAAATTTAAACTCAAAGACAACATCACATTCACAATGTCTGTCTCCTTATGACAATTTCAAGCCAACACTAACAAATTGAAATAATCGAAGAACGAAATACTAGAGCTAATTATAAACAAGACACGACATTCTACAACCAACTTTTTTCCTGGGACAGACTCATATTTTTAATTGCAACCTGTGACTTCCTTTATCAATTCGGGGGGTTAAAAAGAAAATGAAAGAACAAGAAGTTTGTTGCTTTACCACTTTTCACTTTGTGCCCATTTTTCTCCTCCTGTTTGCTTATAGAGTCAGTTTAAAGCCTTCTGACAGAAAATCATCCCTTCAAAACAATGATCAATCCATCAAAGTAGTAAGTTAAACTAAAACAAAAATAAGTAGATGCTATATAGCAATCATGTTGAGTAATTCAAAACAGTGAAACAAACCAGACTGGTCATATACATCAATTTTTTTAAACAAACTTGAACTCTTAGGAGAACCAGAAAATTAAACTAAAGAGATCAACTGCTCACGTAAAATTGGTAATTAACCTATCCAGTCAATTGAGAAAGACAAATGCATAACCAGGTATAGAAATAAGCTTGAACACAAATAAATAAATAACTCAATTAAGTTTATGTTATCTCACATCTTTCTATTGCTTTTCTTCTTTTCCTCTGGCGCTGGTTGCTGTGTCTTCCCATCCATTCCACCACCACATCCGCATTGAATGAATTTGAAGCCCCCTCAATCCTCACAGTGTTGGCTCTCCTCCTCCTCAAATCATACCAAAGGAGCTTTTCCTTGTCCAATTCCAAAAGAACCTTGTCCTTGTCACCACTCTTAGAATAAGCTAAAGGCATCACCTGTCCAAAATCCCTGTTCAAACTTGACTGTGAAACCTTAAACAATTTAGTCCAAGATTCCTTTAATCCATATTCCTTCATCAGCCATACATCAACAAAATCATTACCGTAATTGCAAATCATGCATAGGCGCCCTTCCAAGACCCCCAGATCCATTACAAAACCACCATCGACATGATCAGGCTGTGGTACAATTCAAAACTCCTCAGCTACAAGATCAAAAGCAACAATCATACAGTACCATCTAAACCCTTCAGGCACCACCCAATGCAAAGCACCACCAGCAAGCGCAGCATACCTTCTTCTATAAAAAAGAAGGTAACCAAGCTGAAACAGATAACGAATATAATAGGGTATGTCCTTGATTCCTCTCCAAGAGTTACTCTTCAAGCTATCACTTTGAGTTGCAGGAACTCTTACAACCCATAAAATGTTTGTCTTGTATATAATTGCTCACCCCAAATGAAACAAATTTCTAGCCTCTAAAAGCCACATTATACATTATGTTAACCAAGGTATCTCTACCGTGAATCATGCAGCAACGGTAATGACATCCAAGGCACTAAATGGTGGAGTAGATGCCGTGAATCATGATGATAATCATGAAGAATCGGCAATGACAGCCAAGGAAATAAATTGTAGAAAAGGAAAGTTTGGCTAAACTTGTCAAAGAAATATCTGGCAGCATATAAAGAAGGAAAACAAGTAGAAAAGGAAGTTAGACAGCAAAGGAAACATGATTTTATTTTCTGTATTCGTTATTCTTTCTTTTGCATTTAATTAATGTACACCTGCTGTATATATTGGTGAATACACCTCTTTGTAATTATTCAAGAACTCTTCTTTTGTAATACAAGATTTTACATGGTATCAGAGCCATTTGGCTAACACCTCTCAATTTGTTTTGATCCTCATGGCAACCTCTAATTCCACAGCTTCTTCTACCTTTGTTTTTCCCAATATCGCTTCTCTAGTTTATGTCAAACTTTCTGGTCCTAATTATATTAGTTGGATCACTCAATTTCTTCCTGCACTTCGTAGCCATGATCTTCTGAGTATTGTTGATGGCTCGTAAATTTGTCCTTCTAAATTTATTCTTGATACCGAAGGCAAACGTACCTCTGATATAAATCCAGAGTATCTTCTATGGCAGAAGAAAGATCAGTTTATTTTGGCCTGGTTAAACGCCACATTAACTGAAAAAGTTTTGTCCTCAGTGTATGGGCAAAATACCTCTCATCAAGTGTGGAAGTATCTAGCGAATCGTTTTGCTCCACACTCACTATCTCACATCTCTCATTTAAGACGTCAACTTCAAACCCTTCAACAAGGTTCTAAAAGTTGCTCGGATTACCTTCTTACAGCAAAGAATTTAGCTAATCAATTAGCTGTTGCTGGCAAGACTGTCGACGATGAAGATTTAATTTCATATGTTGTGGGTGGTCTTAATCCTTCATACCACTCATTCGTCACAACATTGAGCTTGGCCACAAGAAATTCTGACATTTCATTTGATGCCCTCCAGATGGAATTGCTGAACCATGAGCTTTTACTTGATGCTCACACTCAAAAGGTGCAACCCGTGACTGGTCAGATTGCCTTTTTTTCTCAAAAGCAAAAATACTACAAGAAACCAAAGAGCCCACAACACCTATAGTCCCATCAGCCAGCCCAGTCAAGCCTTGTTCGTGCTGCACTGGGTTTCTCTGCTCCTCCACCTCAGCGTGGTCTTCATGGTAAAAATTCTATACATGTTCCTACATTTGCTGCTCCTAACAAATCTCCTTGTCAGATTTGTGGAAAGTCCAATCACCAAGCCTTGGATTGCTATCACCGTATGAATTTCTCTTATCAAAGGAGGCGTCTGTCATCACAATTGGCCTCCATGGCAGCCCCTACACACCCTGTGCCCGACATAGAACAGCCATGGTACCTGGATAGTGGTGCTAACAATCACGTGACTCCTGAACTTGCCAATCTATCTCTGCAGCAACCATATCAAGGCCAAGAGAGCGTGACAGTGGGCAATGGAGGAGGATTGTCTATTTCCAATACTGGTTCTTCCCTGATTATTACTCCTAGAACTCGTTTGCTTATGCACAATATTTTACATTGTCCAAATGCTTCCTCTAATTTACTGTCCATTCAAAAATTTTGTTGTGATAACAATTGTTATTTCATTCTCACCTCTTCCTATTTTGTTATAAAGGACATGCAGACTCATCAAATTCTTTTGCAAGGGCCTAGTGAAGCAGGGTTATATCCCATCTACTTGAGGCAGTTCCATGCCAATAAAAATTCCCTTCAAGGTGGTTCTGCTCGGTCATTCACTGCAATGATTGGCATTACTGCTCCTCTTCGTGTGTGGCATTCTCGCCTTGGCCATCCATCATATTTAATAATCAAGAAGTTGCTTCAAAATTCTCTGTTGTCTGTCTCAGGTCCTACCCGATCTTCTAACATTTGTGAATCTTGTCAAGTAGCAAAGTACAGAAAACTTCCTTTTCTTACGTCTACTAGAGTCTCCACAACCCCACTTGAATTAATTCACTCTGATGCGTGGTCTTCTCCTGTTATGTCAGTGGGTGGCTGTAGGTATTACGTAGTATTTATTGATGATTATTCTCGGTTCACTTGGATGTTTCCGTTGCAAAATAAGTCTGATGTTTTCTTGTGTTTCATTAAATTCAAAAATCTAGTTGAAAATTTGCTATCTTGCAAAATAAAACAACCACAATCCGATAATGGAGGTGAATATATCTCCAACAATTTTAAGAATTTTCTTGAAACACATGGCATATTACATCGATTATCTTGCCCTCACACATCTGAGCAAAACGGTATTGCTGAACGAAAGCACCGGCATATCACAGAAATTGGCTTGGCTCTCTTAGCTCAATCCAAACTTTCTACCACTTACTCGGTTGATGCATTTTTAACGGCTGTTTATCTAATAAATAGAATGCCGACTCCAGTGCTTCAATTTCAGTCTCCTTATTTTACTCTTTTTCAACATCAACCAGATTATTCTATCCTCAGATCATTTGGGTGTGCATGCTTTCCACTTCTTAGATCATACAATTCTCACAAGCTGGCTTTTCGTAGTAAGAAGTGTATTTTTTTGGGCTATAGCAACAATCATAAAGGTTATAGGTGTTTGGATCCCCATACAAACCGTGTTTATCTTTCTAGGCATGTGGTTTTTGACGAAACACTCTTTCCAGCCGGGGATATATCTGCTGCCACTCCCCAATCAGAAGAACCATGCACTGGGTCTGCATTTCCTTCCCTAGCACGTAACAATCCTTCCTTACATTTTAATTTACCTTTATCTCTTGCATCTAATTAGACTTCTCAGGATCACACGTTATCTCCTAGTCCAACACGTCACCCTGCTATTGTTTCCCCTACTGAAAGTCATGCAGACACTCCCAACTCATCTCCCACTACACCCACAGAAAGTCATGGTCCCACCTTACCTACACCCAATGAAAGTCACAGTCCCACCTTGTCTATCACACCCATAGAGAGTAAGGGTCCCACATTACCCACTGAAAGTGAATGTCCTAGTCCACTATTACCACCTGTCTCCACCTCCATTAAGCCACATAGTGCAACAAATGTCTTGTCTCCTTCTCCTACTTTAGAAGTTGAACCCGTGTCTTCCCCTGCCAGCCGTAATTGTGTTCCCCACCGCCTCGGGTTGTCACTCGTTCCCAAACCAACTCTCTTAAGCCCAAACAATTTCCCAATTTCCAACTTTATTACTCCACCAAACACCCTCTCCAAGCCTTATCTGCCATTGTGCTTCCACTCGAGCCACGGACATGTAATCAGGCTATTATAAAGCATGTGAGAAGCACGTCCAATTAAAAAAATGTGTTTTTCACGTACTAAGGAACACGTATCTTCTAAAAGCTAGTTTGTATGAAATTTATATTCATTCCAAAAAAGACGGAGAGAAATTTCTTATAAATTTTGTAGAAAACTCCTCCAAGCTAGTTTCTAAAAGTCACATGTTCTATAAGCATATAAGAAGCGCATGCTTTCAAACCATGTCAGTAGGCTATTAAAACAAAATAAAATAAAATAAAAAAACACGTGATTCTCACGTGAAAAGGATATATGTTAGTTTTAGATGTTGGTTTATAAGAAATTTCTAAACAAGCCGGTCCATGGAGCTACCAAGTGTTTTCTGCTATCCTAAAACATATCAATCAATGAAATCAGAATCCACTCATGAATCTGCCTGCAGCTTCTGCGCTAGCAAGTTCTGCATCCTTCTATTTTCGAAAGAAATATACATCCCAGCCAATGGCACGAAGAAGACACAATCAAATACAATGCCTACTTGCACTTTAAGAGTCAAAGCTAATGCAGGCTGAAAAATATTTAAGGTGCAAGCAAATGCATACAGAAAATGGATAGTTGTATTTGGAGAAAGAAAATCTTCGCCTCCATAGAACATTTAACCAACACAGAACTTAAAAGAGTCTAGAAAATTCCAGCAGAGATAGACATAACTCGTAATATTATTGCTGAAGCAAAGAAATTCTACATGATGTAAAATCCTATTTATCACTTCCTCCTCCATCGCTTCCATCAACAAATTTTACACGCTATCACCATTGAGAAGAACAAGGCTTCCCACACAAATGGCCATCTCAAAGAAATTAGGCATACCACCAAACTCAACCCTCGTGCCACTTTTCTCCTCTATGTCATACCAAAAGAGATACTCATAATCCTGCTCGATCAGAACCTTCTTGCCGTCCTTCGAGTACGCCAAAGGCTTACAGTACTCAAAAGTCCAAGGTACTGCGCCTTGCTCAATGGTGTAAAGACGAGCCCAAGAGCTGACTACCTCGTACTCCTTCATCACCCAAACATCGTTGCGTGTCGCAGAGACATGCACGCAAACACATATACATCCTTTCAAGACCTCCAAAATGAGTGCCGAACCATCGTCCGATTGAACCGGAATCGTATACTTTCTGAACTTTTCGGTAGCTAGAGCGAAAGCCAGAAGGGTCTTCTGGTGCAGGGACCCACAAATATCAACTAACCAATGGAAAGCACCGTTTAAGGACATCGACCTTGAATTAGAACTGGCTGAACTGAACTCTTTAGGCCATTCCTCTTCAACCGTCTTCCAAGAATGCGCTCTCAGACTATATACCTTGACTTCAATGGCACTTTTAGCATCAATCTTTCTATAGACCTTCACAACCCTCACCACCTTGTAGTCGTCGTTAACTGGGTCGTGTCCGAAGGCCACATTGGGCAACCCAGATAGACAGTCGGTGAATCCTACCGGCTCATAGGGCAACTTCTTGTACCGCCGGATTAATGGGTTCCAAATCAAATTCCCTGTCCAATAGCTGTAGATGCAAACCAGTCCATTGCAGTAGTTCACGATTTGGGTGTTATGTCCTGTATGGAAAAGTGGCTGGTGAATGTTCACGAGCGCTCCATCGAATCGGTCGTCGTCGTTGAAGCGCACTCCTAAGAAATTCCGCGGCGGTCCTTCGATGTCAATGACTATGAGATGGCGTTCTCTGTTGGCCGCAATGGAGAAGCCGAGATGAATGTTGATGAAAACTCGGCCATTGATTTGTGCGTGCCATGCCTTCGAAACGCATTGGAAACGTACCAGGCTCTTCACGGGTAATCGCAGAAGTATTTCGGTGACCAAATCCGGCGAGTGAATCGACATTTACGGAGTTTATTGTGGACCTTGTGGTGGCGGAGGAGATGAGTAACTTGGAACGCGTAGAATACTGAATACCCACTACCCAGCGGGAATTTCAATTCCCAACGGTGAACGGCCAGCAAATAGAAACAGAAATGTTCTTTCTTGATTCTTCTAACCTCTTTTTGCCACGTCCTTTCGGTGTAACGGTTTTGCATGCCCATTTTCTGTTGGGCTTTTATTTCTTGAATTCTAACTCTAAATTCAGCTCAAGTCTTGTTTAATATTCACGAGCTTCTTGATGCAATTAAACTAGTCGTCCTGGATGTTTTTTTTAATAGTAATGTTAGGTACCATCTTTCTATCCTCTTAAAATTCTCGTAAAGCTGATGTAACTTTTAAAATCAGCATTAAATTTTAGATGAATCATACTTGAATTTTGATTCAATAGTGATTTTGAAAGCCACATCAGCTTTGGGAGAATTTTAGAAAGATAAAAAGATGATACCTAGCATTACTCGTCTTTTAAAGTGCACTGAGAAGCAATCCGACAGAGGATGCTTGCGATCGGCGCCACATTCTTGAACAATGAGTGTGCATTCTCGGTTGGCTGCGACGGAGAGCTCGAGATGCATGTTGATGAAAACAAGGTCGTTGATTAGAGCCTACGAAATGCATTGTAAACATAAATTTAGAGAATTGAGATGAATATTTGTCTTTCCATTCTAATGGTTACTATTCAATGTATAACAGACCCAATTGTAAATAAATAAAAGAAAACATTTTCTTTGTTAATTAATATTTTTTTAGAGAGTATTCTTTATTATTTTTTTTTTAAAAAAAATGTTTTAATATGACATAAAATAAAAATAATTTTGAGAGTTTTATATGTTGAGTTGTTTGTTATTTATTTACTTATTTTTTTCTTTTGTTAAAAAAAAGTGTTATCTAACAAATGTCAATGCTCCGAATGGGTGTATTGCTTTAATCGTTGGGCCTTTTGCCAAGAATGAAGAGGTATGGTCCTTTTACAAGTATAGAAGGTAACATAATTTCAACATTTTGATGTCTACTCTTAAAACACTGCCAAAGGTCTAAAACAGCCTTTGGCCCGAGCACTAATCCCAGTGGTTGTGAAATTTGAGTCAACAAAACATACAATGCTCTAATATCATTCTAGAAGTCTCTCTTATATCATTTTTATGTCCCTTTAGAAATGAGATAACTTTTAAAATTACTATTTGATCAAAATCCAATAATGAAATAATGATCAATCACAAGTCTAATAGTGATTTTAAGAGCCACAATATTTTTCGAGAATTAGAAAAAAATGACTTGTAACATTACTTATAAAATGGGGTGGAATGGAGTAACTATTTCTATTCCTTTGTTTGGTAACAATAAATATACCTTAATTATAATTTGACCAAAATTACCCAAAAAAAATCCCATTTTTTAAAACTCAAATTTAAAAAATAAAATAAATAACAATAAATTTTTTTTTGATTTTTCAAAGAGGCCGTCCAACCACATAAGAACCCGGGGTGGCCGCACGACCCCCGACGACACTTGGGGGGGGCCGCGGCCACCCCTGAGAGACTATAGAGGCAGTCACGACCAACCCTGACGTGAATCAAAGGTGGCAAAGGCCACCCCAGGTTCTATGGTGGGTGGCCAGCCACCATTTAGTTTAACAGTTATTTATTTATTAATTTGTTTTTAGGGTTGAGGGTTGAAAATAATAAAAATAGATTTTTTTTTTTTTTTTTTTGAAAAAATTGTGTCTATTCTTTAAGAAATAGATATTCCTCTTCTTTTTTCTTTTTTTTTTTTGAAAAAAAAAAAATATTTATTCCTCTTTCTATTCCTAGGAATAAGCCCCTACTAAAAAAAATAAAAAATAAAAAAAGAGAGGAAATTATATATAAACTCCTTAGGTCAACGTACTTTTTTAAAAAACTCCTTGAGCATTTTTTTTTGAAATTTAGTCCTTGGGTCACTCGAAACTACTAGAAAACTCCATACCGTCAATTTTTGTTAACTGCAGTTAGTCCACTCAAAACTCCTCGTTTATCTGATTAAAATATTAATTTTTTATTAATTTAATTTAAAAAATTAAATTAAAAAATAAATAAATTAAAGGGTGGCCAGGAGTGGTTTGCCCACCCATGGAGTGGCTCGAGCCACCCCATGGGTGGTTTGGGGGGGCTCGCGGCCACCCCATGGGTGGTTTGGGGTGGCTCGTGAGCCACCCTTGCCCCACCATGGTGGCTGTGAGGCCACCCGCCGCTGAGATTGTGCCAAAGCCACCCCAAGAAGCCATGGCCCGAGCCACCCCAAACCACCTGGGGGTGGCTTGCGGCCACCCCAGGGGTGGAAAGGGGTGGCTGCGAGCCACCCAAGGGGTGGCTTGATGGGTAGGCCACCCCAAACCACCTGGGGGTGGCCACAAGCCACCCCATAGGGGTTGGTGCCACCCCTGACCACCCTTCAATTTTTTTTTTTAATTTTTTTTTTAGATTTAATTTTTTAAATTAAATTAATAAAAAATGAATATTTTAATCAGATAAAATGTGGAGTTTTTAGTGGATTAACGACAGTTAACAAAAATTGACGGTAAGGAGTTTCTAGTAGTTTCGAGTTATCCAGAGACTAAATTTCTGAAAAAAAAAAACTCATGGAGTTTTTAAAAAAAGCGTGATGACCCAAGGAGTTTATATATAATTTCCCATAAAAAAAAATTGTTAGTCTACAGGAATAATCATTTCCATTACAAAGATCTATTCCGCGAACCAAACAAAGTCTAAGTTTATTATAGTAGTACATTACTAACAGTAACATATGAACTAAGTCTATTACTTTAACTAATGGCTTTTCAATTGCATTCTCATATATCTGATTGTCTATTCTTTCTCCATATTATTTTCTTATTGTTTCTGTATTTTTAAATACTAATACATTAATGCATAAAATAATAAAGAAAGAGAGATGTGAGTGGGAGGAAAGAAAAAAAAAAAACGCATTAATGATACAAAGTAGTTCAAATGCAAAATGCATTTTGTATAGAGAATCGAATGAACACTTTGATTAAGCTTCATTGCATAATCCATTGCGAGTGCTCTTAGCAACTCAAGACACATAGGCAAAGATTCTGGTTTGGTGAAAGTTCACATCCCAAGTGCCATTTTCATACTATGCTTCTTCAAGAAATGCTCCCTTCTTGATGTGGATGCTTCTTCCGGTGCCATTTACGTAAAAGGACGTGTGAGAGGCCTGTTTTCTAACATATCGTGTTTGATGCACACATTAAACATAATCAAAGCAGACAAATGAATTCAACGATAAGAAATAACTTGAAAAGCATAAATCCATTGTCACCAACCAAATCAAAAAGTTCATCCTTTAAGCAAGACAGGAGCCTTAATTAGCAACACAAAGGCATAAATTGGTGATCCTCAAAAGACATTCAGGTTCCAAGATGACAACCCTTTCGTCTTGTATGAAAGATCATATTCAAATATGGTAATACGGCCGGCCACGTAAACAAACACCCCACATTCACATGCTTTAAGAATTTAATCAAAACTCAAAATATATAAGGAAAGAACCATTCTTTTACTTTAAGAACAACCCTTTTCTACTAGGATAGGCTTAATTATATACTTTTAAATAGTTAAATCCACGATAATTTAACATATAAGTTGGTGTTGCTTCTCAGCTGCTCAAAATATTTGGGACAATAACTATGTAAACAGACATTCTCTCCCCATTTTTATTCCCTATATATTGTTTAGAAAAATTGGCTAATATTCAAATATGCTACTAGGAAAGCAGAGATATGATTTGCTTTTGCCGAATATATATACATTAGTAGAACTTCTGGTTCGGGCAAGGTTAAGAGTTCATTGAAGATCCATAACCATGCTAGGCAAAGATATCCTTCTTCTGTTAGTCCCATAATGCACATGATTGTAACTATTCAACAGCACAGAAATTTAAACGCAACGATGACATCACATTCACAATGATTGTCTCCTTATGACAATTTCAAGCCAACACTAACATATTGTCACTAGTGCAAATTGAAATAATCAAAGATAGAACGAAATATTACTAGAGCTAATTATAAACAAGACACAAGAGATTCTACAACAAACTTTTTCCCTGGGACACACTCATATTTTTAATTGCAACCTGTGACTTCCTTTATCAATTTCGAGGGTTAAAAAAAAATGAAAGAACAACTAGTATGAATCAAGGAAAATGACAAAGAAATTGTCACTCCTCTAGAAAACAGTGTACTTGGTATGTCAAACAACTTATTTCTGCCTCTTTTAAAACAAATTGTCAGCTTAAACCATTAATGAGGTAAGATAAACTAATTCTAGTATATTAGAAAGAAAAAAAAAAAAAAAAAAAACTAATTCTAGTAATCCTTAATTGAAATATTATATATGGAAAAGTTTGTTGCGTTACCACTTTTCACTTTGTGCCCATTTTCTCCTCCTGTTTGCTTATAGAGTCAGTTTAAAGCCTTTTGACAGAAAATCATCCCTGTAAAACAATGATCAATCCATCAAAGTATTAAGTTAAACTAAAACAAAAATAAGTAGATGCTATATAGCAATCATGTTGAGCAATTCAAAAGAGTGAAACAAACCAGATTGGTCATATACATCAGTTTATCTAAACAAACTTGAGCTCTTGAGAGAACCAGAAAATTAAACTAAAGAGATCAACTGCTCACATAAAATTGGTAACCAGGTATAGAAATAAGCTTGAACAAAAATAAATAAATAACTCAATTAAGTTTATGTTATCTCACATCTTCTTTCTATTGCTTTCCTTCTTTTCCTCTGGCGCCGGTTGCTGTGTCTTCCCATCCATTCCACCACCACCTAAGGGAACAAGGCTTTCCACATAAACATCCGCATTGAATGAATTGGGAGCCCCCTCAATCCTCACAGTCTTGGCTCTCCTCCTCCTCAAATCATACCAAAGGAGCTTTTCCTTGTCCAATTCCAAAAGAACCTTGTCCTTGTCACCACTCTTAGAATAAGCTAAAGGCATCACCTGTCCAAAATCCCTGTTCAAACTTGACTGTGAAACCTTAAACAATTTAGTCCAAGATTCCTTTAATCCATATTCCTTCATCAGCCATACATCAACAAAATCATTACCGTAATTGCAAATCATGCATAGGCGCTCTTCCAAGACCCCCAGATCCATTACAAAACCACCATCGACATGATCAGGCTGTGGTACAATTCGAAACTCCTCAGCTACAAGATCAAAAGCAACAATCATACAGTACCATCCAAACCCTCCAGGCACCACCCAATGCAAAGCACCACCAGCAAGCGCAGCATACCCTCGTCTATAAAAAAGAAGGTAACCAAGCTGAAACAGATAACGAATATAATAGGGTATGTCCTTGATTCCTCTCCAAGAGTTACTCTTCAAGCTATAAACTTTAACATCAGCAGAGAAAAACCCATTATCACCAACAAACTGCACCATCCTCACCACCTTGTAGTCATCGCTAATGGGGTCGTGCCCAAATCCATAAAAAGTAAAACGACGAGGTTTAACATTTATATAACCTTTAGGAGCCTCAACCGGCATAACAGGCAATATCTGGTGTTTTCTCGTTGATGGGTTCCATAAAGCCATTTCTTCTTCAGCGTTACACACAGCCAACAAGCCATTGCAAGAGCCAAAAACGTCAGTTATACCCCAGATCACATTCAATGGGGGATTGAGTTCCGTGGCGGTGCGAAGCGAATCGAGCTCAACGGAGTAGAGGTACCATTTTTTGAGAACGAGGCTGAGTTTGGACTTGGTGGCAAGGGAGTGGCTAAGGTGAATCTTAATGAAATCTGGATCGTCTATTTGGGAGCACCAACGCTTGGATGCGCATCTGAACCGTAGAAGCGTCTTCACCGGAAGTTGGCATAGGATGTCGGTGATTACATCGGGCGGGAAGTTAAGGTCTAGCTTGAGGTTTGGCATATCAGACGGGGTATAAGGTTGGCTGTCTGGCTGGGTTTTGGATCGGGAGATATGAATGAAGAAGCAGTTTCTGGTGCTTTCTAGAGAAATAAAGTAATGATTAAAGGTTCGGCGCACGAAATCATGGTGGTCCTATTGAAAATGAAGGATCCGCTTACATTATTGAAATAACACGTAATGCTTTTAATTTGTTTCGTCAGAAGACACCTGTCATATTTGAAAAGATTTGTTTGGAAACATAATAAAGATTGGGATGATATATTTTAATATTATTTAATAGAGTTTAGTTGAGTATGATAATATGATTTGTTTATTAATGTGTTTTTTTTTTTTTTTTTTTTATAAAAAAAATATATATTATAACGTATAGGTGAAAATTGTATCATATATTAGAATTTATAATTGAGAAAACGTATTATATAATATAAATTTATTTATTTCGAAAAACCTAAAAATATTTAAAACTTAAAATAGTTGTTCAACCCCTTTAAATTTGTCAAGTGGCTACATGGTTACCCCTCCTAAGTTTTAGGTGGCCACAGCATGTGGGTGGACTCACCTCCCAATGGGTGGCCGGATGGACCAAACCCGAAAGTAAAATCTTCACCCTCGCAACTCACCATGGGTAGTATCTCTCCTTATGACCCATTGTGAAGGAGATCCTCACCCTCCGGCTCGGGATGGGTCTTTGCCACCCATTGAAGGTGGGATTTCCCATACCTCCCTTACAATGTTTAGCTTTTTTGTTTTTTAATTTTTAAATAATGTTGATCATGTAGTAGAATAATGTAGCATGGCCCATGGGAGACCCTTGTCATGCTCTACCTTGACATTATATGCTGTTAAGTTTTTAGACTAAACATGGGCCGAAAAACCAATTACATGTATAAGATGTTCAAAATAGTACTTTTTGTAAACCAGTGTGACTATTTGATAGCAACACAAATCGCAAGTACGAAAAAATAAGGGAACCCATGTTGAGAAAAAAGGAAAGAGATTAAAAAGGCCCAAACTAAAGTTAACATGAAATTCTACCTCCCTTTTGGTTTTTGGTTCGGTGGGCAGCTCTCGTTCTTCATGACCCCACTGCGGATCAAGCATGGTCCTGTTTTAATGCACATACAAGTCCAGACTTGGTGGTACCTTTTGTTTTGTTTTGTTTTTTTTTTACTAATCAGATTTGGTGGTACAAAATAACCAAGGGTTAGGATTCTTCTGCTTATTGATTCTCTTCTAGTTCCACCCTCAACTACAGACACAGCTTTGAGTCCTCTGCAACTATCGTACAAGGATACCATGCAATTCATCCTATTATGAACCACTCAATATCGATAGCAAATTTAGCAAAGAAACTATTGATAGCAACCATCCACTGAGGTAAACAATTAAAATTCAACAACAATGTAATTTGCTTTATAATCGAACATCACCCACCCATTCTTAATCTGCAATCATTTATAACTAGGCCTGCACCTCAAAACCAACCTAAATGGCATCCGAATATTCTTCATGCCATTTTCTCACAGGCGAACAATTTGAAAATTCACAGCATATAGTTCAAAGTCGGTTATAACATCAAATTTCAGTTAAAGAAAAAGTAAATTCCAGCATCAAAATCGACAGATGTCAAACAACCTTGTGGATTTAGAGAGGAATACAAACATATTTCGTATATACATGCTTCAAAACCATAGTAACTACGAGTACACAACACCTTACACAATTGGACAATATATGGCATTAATCAGGAAAAAACCTGAAGAAGTATACTCATTCTAGTAAAGGCATTTGGTACACATCGTTGGGATTATTGTTTCCTCCCATCTTCAAGCATTCTCAGCTGATCAGGCATAGCTCTCTCCCTTTACTTTTCACCCTGCGAAGAATAAATGGGCGAAGATAAGTTGCTTATATGATAATAAAGTTGAAAAGAAACAAATGGGACACCTTCTATTTTTTTTTTTTTTTTTTTTTTTTTTTTTGTGAAAAGAAGGGAAGGGACTGGTAGTTGATTAAGCGAGTCTAAGAAATATTGGCTCCAGAGAGGGGCAACCTCTCGAAGGAACTAAATACCCTCTGAACTTCATTCTGAAATGTAAGTGTACGTGAAGAAGAAGGTGCCCTTAATTCGAGATGGCACACTTCCTGAAAAATGAAGACAATAATTTGATTCACCAAATCCTGCCCTAAGTACACTTAAATTGAGCATTGCAACCTTATTTTAGACCAAAAGAAGCCACTCTAGTAAGCTTTAAAAGTAAATGACAAACCAAATTCACAAAAGTACATCTTCTCCACGCTTCCGTTCATCCTTATGTTTGCTTATAGCACCAATTTGAAGCCCTCTGACAGGAAATCATCCCTGAGAAAAAACCAAGGGCCAATTTGTCAAGCACTAAGTCACATGAAAGTATACGATATAAAATTGCACCAATTGCAAGGTGGTAGGAAAACCAAACTGGGCTAGCCATCATTAAATTGTGAACCAAATCACATACACCACTACTATGAGTGACTCAGAACCAGATTATGTAAGCATGTCATGTCATCAACGTATCATCACTGTCTAATAACAAAAAACAATGCCAACAGAGATACAATAACCTGCATAAGGAAACCAAAGACAGTCTACTGTCATTTACCTATTTTTCTTATTTTTCTCCTCTTCTAAACTCTGCTTCTTCCCATGATCTCTTCGACTCGCTGCGGCCGGGGCAAGAGTTCCGACAAAAACTTCGGCCTCAAACCAATCCGGCAAACCGCCAACACTCACATTCTCGACCCTTTTCCTCCTCAAATCGTACCACGCAAGCCTCTGATTGTCAAGCTCCAACAGAACCTCCGCACCAGTCCTGGAATAAGCCAACGGCCTCAAATACTTGTACGACCCAACAGACTCAGCTTTTGCAACCGAAAACAGCTTAGCCCAAGACTCCTTGACCCCATACTCCCTCATCACCCAAACATCGATACCAACATTTGGGTAAGTCGCTTTCATATACACGCACAGACCCAAAACGCCCACTTCAATGCGAAATCTCTCCTCCGATCTCTCCTCCGTACACTCGGGCAATGGGACCTCCCTAAATCTCTCAACCGTCAGATCAAAAGCGACAATCAGATCACCCTCATGCTTTTTGACGTTGAACTTCCGGTTCACCACCCAATGCAAAGCACCACTTGCGAAGGTCCCCTTCTTCCACCAATAACACAGAACATAAGGCATATCCTCAGAGTCTCTCCACTCGTTCGCTCTCAGACTATAAACCTGAACTTTGGACACAAACCCTTCGTTATCCAAATTGATGAACTGCAAAATCCTCACCAGCTTGTAGTCCTCGCTCACCGGGTCGTACCCGAACCCGAATGACCGCGTGCCCAGCCAGGTCGACTCGATTCGCTCAATGGGCAAAAAGGGCAAGACTTTGTGCCTTCTGATCGATGGGTTCCACAGAGCGATGTCTTCGGCCGCGTTAGAGATGCAGATCAAGCCGTTGGTGGAGCCCAGGATTAAGATCTTATTGCTGTAGCACATCAGAGGGTAAGCGAGCAAGACGGCATCGCTTAAGGCGTCAAGGTTGATAAGATAGATCTCGGAGTCCCTCCGGATCATGATGCTGAGGTTAGAGCTTGTCTCTATGGAGTTCTTGAGGTGGAGATCAATGAAACCCGTGCTGTCGATCAGAGAGCGCAATGGCTTGGACACGGACCGGAACCGAAGAAGCGACCGGACTGGCAGCCGGCAGAGGACTTCGATAAGAATATCCGATGGCATGTCCGCCATGAACGGGTTAGTCTTCGAAGTTGATTTGTGAGCATCTAGGACTAGGGCTAGGGTTGGAACTGGCGTCAGAGCTCGAGAATGGGGGAAATTGCAGAAACTTCGCGGTGACTCACGTGAAATGCTTGAGGTAAAACGACGAGACAGCGTGTAACAGGATGAGCATGGCTACTAAACAGTTACTTTCTATTATTCTGTTAAGTAGTTTTAATATCTGTTAGTTGGCTGTTAGGTTGATTGCTGTTGGTGGTTGATTGTAATAGGCGAGAACATTAAAGACTAGAATCAGTTGTGATTTAGCCTTACCTTTGAGGAATAAATGGACCAGAAGAATATATAGTTTATAGTTAGAATTTTTAAGAAAAAATTTTAAAGTAATAAATAGGCCACCAATCCACTAATCAAAAATAATAAAAAAATATTATTTTAAATTTTTAAAAAATAATAATAAAAAATTAAAAAATATTTTAAAAAAACTAAGGGTGGCCGGACCACCCATGTTGGCCTAAGGTGACCTTTAAGATTTTTTCTTAGAAATTTTAGCCATAAACTAAATATTCTCTAGTCTAAAATGTATAAGAAAGAATCCTATTCCGCGCTTTGTAGACATTTGTTCATTCAAGAAATTAGAGGTTGAGCACCCTAGAAATGCTCATTCAATGAAAGTCTCTCCTATCTTCTTTCCCTATCTTCCTTTCTTCCTTAGCTCGATTATCGTGTAATTCTTTCTTCCTTTCTTCCTTAGAGTGTAATTTCTTAACAAAACGTTAAATATACCACCTTTTTTAAAAAATTCTATCCAAAATTTGACAAAACGTTATGCTACTACCAATTAGAAATTAACATGCGTCTATATAATTACTTTCAAATAAAAAATAATTTTTTTAATTAAAAACATTAAAAAACTATATTTAATTATATTTAAAAAAATAATAATAAAAAAGTTTGGGGTGGCCGTAGCCGCCTCTGGCCACCCCAAGGAGCCAAAGGCACATAGATCCGGTACCTTTTGAAAGACAAAAATCAAATGATTAGATTTCAAAGACAGAACAAAGAATGAAAACATTAACCCTCAAGTAATGAAGCAATTTCAGGGCAATATCGTCCGGGAGCGAGCTCTGGGTACCCTCCGATTGCTTCATGGTTTCTCTCAGGTGGTAATTGAAAAATTTGAGGAGCAACAGGAATATATGATCGTCTAAGCTTGTGTGCCCTTGTCAAACACGGGGAAAAACTCCTTGGAACTTGTGATCTTCTATGTTTGCTTCAAACTATTGGGAACTTTTTGTTTGAATTGGATTCTATTATTGTTTCAAATCTTCAGAGACGATCTTGATACTCGGGGGAGGCAGAGATATCTTTGACGGCAAAAACTAAAGCTTATAAAAAAAACCTTCAGAATTCTCTCTTACGTATTTACAGAAGGCAGATGATAAAATCGTCTAGAGACTGCTAGTGAAGCCACTCAATTTTTGCCAAACCAGCATATGGGTCCTTTCTATGAAGCACTTGGGGTACCAAAAGGGGTGGCTAAAACCACCATCAGACCTATTGGGGTGTTTTGACCACCCCTTTGGCTTCTTGGGGTGGCTTGGCCACTCCCATCTAGCCGGTTTGGGGTGGCTCTATAAAGCACGTGAGGCATCCAAAGGAACCAAAAGGGGTGGCTGAAACCACCATTAGACCTACTGGGGGTAGTTTTGGCCACCCCTTTGGCTCCTTGCGGTGGCTTGACAACCCCCATCTGGCCGTGGGGTGACCGGCCAGATGGGAGTGGCCAGGCCAAAGGGGGTGGCCAGTCCACCCCCAAATGGCCAGGGGTGGCCCCCAATTTTTTTTTTTTTAAAAAAATATATATATATATATAATTAAATATAATTTTTTAATATTTTTATTTTTTCTAATTTTTTTTTAAAAAAGTATTTTTAAAAATTAATTATATGGACACGTCTCAATTTGTGATTGGTGCTGACGTGGCGTTTCGTCAAATTTTGGATGAAATTTAGACAGAGATATCATCTCCGTCTTTAAGCAAACCAGAAATACCTCATATAATAAAAAGTAAACCCTAGGACGTTCCATCATTGTCTCTGATGTAAACAATTTCAAAATTCAACAACAATGTAATTTGCTCTATTATCCAACATCACCACCCATTCTTAATCTGCAATCATTTATAACTAGGTCTAAATGGCATTCGGAACAATTATTCTGCATGCCATTTTGTCACAGGCCAACAATTTGAAAATTCACAGCATATAGTTCAAAGTCAGTTATAACATCAAATTTCAGTTAAAGAAAAAGTAAATTCCAGCATCAAAATCCATAGATGTCAAACAACCTTGTGGATTTAGAGAGGAATACAAACATATTTCGTAGAAACATGCTTCAAAACCACAGTAACTACAAGTACACAACACCTTACACAAGTGGACAATATATGGCATTAATTAAGAAAAAACCTGAAAAAGTATACTCATTCTAGTATAGGCATTTGGTACGCATCGTTGGGATTATTGTTTTCTCCCATCTTCAAGCATTCTCAGCTGATCAAGCATAGCTCTCTCCCTTCACTTTTCACCCTGCGAAGAATAAAGGGGCAAAGATAAGTTGCTTATGTGACAGTAAAGTCAAAAGAAACAGATGGAACACCCTTTTTTTTTTGAAGGGAAGGGAAGGGTGGTTGATTAAGCGAGTCTAAGAAACATTGGCTCCAGAGAGGGGCAACCTCCCCAAGGACCTAAATACCCTCTGAACCTCATTCTGAAATGTAAGTGTGAAGAAGAAGGTGCCCTTAATTCGAGATGGCACACTTCTTGAAAGAAGAAGATAATAATTTGATTCACCAAACCCTGCCCTAAATACACTTAAATTGAGCATTGCAACCTTATTTTAGACCAAAAGAAGCAAGCTCTGCATCCTTATATTTTCGAAAGAAATGTACATCCCAGCCAATGGCACGAAGAAGACACATTGACACAATATTCAAATACAATGCCTACTTGCACTTTATGAATCAAAGCTCTGAAAAATATTTAATGTGCAAGCTAAGGCATACAGAAAATGGATAGTCGTATTTGGATAAAGAAAATCTTTGCCTCCATAGAACATTTAGCCAACACAAAACTTCAAATAGTTTAGTAAGTCTAGAGAATTCCAGCAGAGATAGGCATAACTCGGAATATTGCTGAAGCAAAGAAATTCTACATGATATAAAATCCCCAAGAAAATGAGTTGTACCAAAATGGGCTCCAAAGCAGTTTTCCTTGCAATCGAATATCAAACAGCTTGTTCCTCATTTATCACTTCCTCCATCGCTTCCATCAACAGATTAAGGTCATCCGCTGGATTATCATACCTAGCACAAACATAGACCAACATGAGTTAAAAACCATGTCCTTATTATTAAGCTAAAGAATTAATCAAACAAAAAATTACACTCAAATCAGTTAAAATTTTACACGCTATCACCGTCGAGAAGAACAAGGCTTCCCACACAAATGACCGTCTCAAACGAATTAGGCATACCATCCAACTCAACACTCGTGCCCCTTTTCTCCTCTATGTCATACCAAAAGAGATACTCCAAATCCTGCTCCATCAGAACCTTCTTGCCGTCTTTCGAGTACACCAAAGGTTTACAGTACTCAAAAGTCCAAGGGACTGCGCCTTGGACAATGGTGTAAAGACGAGCCCAAGAGCTGACTACCCCGTACTCCTTCATCACCCAAACATCGTTGAGTGTCACACCGACATTCAAGCAAACACATATACATCCTTTCAAGACCTCCAAACAAAGTGATGAATCGTCGTTCGATTGAACCGGAATCGTATACTTTCTGAACTTTTCGGTGGCTAGATCGAAAGCCAGAAGGGTCTCCTGGTGCAGGGACCCACTAATAGGATCAACTAACCAATGGAAAGCACCGTTTAAGGACATCGAACTCGAATAAGGATTGGCTGAACTGTACTCTTTAGGCCATTCCTCTTCAACCGTCTTCCAAGAATGCGCTCTCAAACTATATACCTTGACTTCAATGGCACTTTTAGCATCAATCTCTGTATTGAACTCTACAACCCTCATCACCTTGTAGTCGTCGTTTACTGGGTCGTGTCCAAAGGCCACATTGGGCAACATAGACGTACAATCGGTGAATCCTACCGGCTCAAACGGCAACGTCTTGTACCGCCGGATTAATGGGTTCCAAATAACAATCCCTCTCCCATAGTCGTGGATGCAAACCAGTCCGTTGCAGTAGTTCGCGATTTGGGTGTTATGTCCTGCATTGAGAAGTGGCTGGTGAATGTTCACGAGCGCTTCTTCGAATCGATCGTCGTCGTTGAAGCGCACTCCTGAGAAATTCGGCGGCATTTCTCCCTCGTGTTCCATGACTATGAGATGGCGTTCTCTGTTGGCCGCAATGGAGAAGTCGAGATGATTGTTGATGAAAACTCGGCCATTGATTTGTGCCTGCCATGGCTTCGAAACGCATTGGAAACGTACCAGGCTCTTCACGGGTAATCGCAGAAGTATTTCGGTGATCAAATCGGGCGGGAGAATCGACATTTACGGAGTTTATTGTGGTGGCGGAGGAGATGAGTAACTTGGAACGCGTAGAATACCCATTACTCAGCGGGAATTTCAACTCCCAACGGCCAGCAAATGGATCATATATAAACAGAAATGTTCTTTCTTGATTCTTCTAACTTCTTTTCCCCATCTCTGCCAACGTGGCATTTTGCCACGTCCTTTTCGGTGGAACGGTTTTGTGAGCCCATTTTATATTTTCTAATAGTCGTAAGTTGGCTTTTATTTCTAAGTCTAAATTCAGCTCATCACCTGTTTAATATTCTTGAGCTTCTTTATGCAATAGCCCACGATACGGGTGAACTTTCTTGGATGTCTCAGTGGCCAAAGCCCTTCTTTATTGTTTCAAAAGAGAAGTGTAGACCCAAACAAACAAACATACAAAAGACTCGCTCTCTCCGGAGCTCCTCTAGAACCTGGGTTCTTTTCTTTCCCTCTCTTTCCCTCTTCTCCTTACTCTTTGATTATGGATTTCTCTACTCTAGAACTAGATTCCCTTATTGCTCAGACAGCTGCTCTAACTTGGGAGGACCCTTCCTCTCAACTAGAAACTCTCTCCCCTGAACTCGTTAATGATGAACTTCTACCTTTGGTAGGACAGGTCATCTCCCAAAAAACACAAAACAATCAATCTGTTAATGCTAGCCTGATCAAAGCTTGGTTCTTTGCCCTCCCATTTTCTTTTGCTGTTCTTGGCCCAAACATTTTTCTGTTCAAATTTTCTGAGAAGGAACACATATCCAGAATTCTCAAGCAAGTCTGGAATGTAAATGGTTTCTTACTAGCTTTACAAGTTTGGTCTCCCTCAGCCACTTTAGGTGATCTTTCACTTAAAGCAGTACCTTTTTGGATTCAAGTTCACGGGCTTCCTCTGCACAACATGTCTATAAAAAATGCCATTGCTATTGGTAAAGGATTGGGCCTCCTTGTGAAGGTTGATGATGCTAGTGGTGCTGATAACACCTTTCGTAGCTATCTAAGGCTTCTTGTTGAAATTGATGTCAGCAAGCCTTTGAATCCTGGGTTTCCCTTCACCAAGAATGATGGAACTTCCACCTGGGTCAGTCTAAAGTATGAAAGGTTGGATGTCTATTGCACGGATTGTGGTTTGATTGGTCACAAGCAATTTTCTTGCCAAGCCTCCCAAGTTGACAGAGTTCCGTCCAGGTACAAAATCTCTCTCAAAGTTACCATTTTTTCAAACTTGCTCTCTCCTTCAGCTATGACTCATCATGTGGGGAAAAGCTTTGTTTCTTCTTCCCCAGTTTTAGGTCTCAGAAATGATCCCACACAGCCATGCATGACCCGCTCTAAACCCCATGCAAACCAGCTAGAAACCCGCCTCAATCCTCACAACTCCCTGACATCTCAACAACCATCTCTCTTGTCCCAAAATCCGAGGTCTGTTTCCTCCCTTACTCAAGACACCCCCTCACAAAATATCCCTGCTCCAATCCCACCAACTGCCGCAAGATTGGACATCCCTCTTGATAAAACTTTAAAAGCCTTATCCTTGTTACAGAAACCTATTCAACTTTTTTCCCCCTCTACTAGCATGTTAGTTTCGAACCCTTCGTTGGATCCCAACTCTATGGACCTAACCCAATATGGACCCACTAACCTCCTTTTACCAGACAAAGCCCAAAACTTCCAACTCAAGCCCATCCCTTCTGAAAATTTAAACTCTACGGCTACTATCAACATTCCCAACTTACCTTCTATTCCCACTAAATCATTCCCCACTTCAACCAAAATCACCAAGCAGACAAGGAAATCTCCATATAACACCCGTCCCCCAAAAGCACCCTCCTTATCATCTCCAGAAAATACTTCCCCTAGCCCTCCTTCTTCCCCCTCCCTCCAGATCAGTAGGAAAAGGCCTAGAATTTCTGATTTGATCTCTTCTTATAAAAAAGGACCTGGTGCTACCTCTGAAAATGTTAACCCTCCAGACTTGTCCCTCTCTCAAACTCCTTTGTTCACACCAGGTTCTGCTGGAAAACTCCCAGCTAGGCCCTTGTTTAAAGCTGCTAGAAAAGGGAAAAACAAACTGGTTTCAGCAGTTGAGATTGCTGAAGTTGAATCTGAGAAGAAGGGGGGCTTTGTCAAGCCTCCCCAAAACCAATGAAAATTTTATCCTGGAACTGCAGAGGACTTTCTCGTCCTGCTGCAGTTCGAAGTTTGAGGATGTTGATCCGTGATCAATCTCCTGATGTTCTTTTCCTCTCTGAAACTAAATCCCCTCCCCCCCAAGTCTCTGCTACTTTGAACAGGCTTGGCTTCTTTCTCATGTCTCAAGTTGCTCCCTCTGGTACTAGTGGAGGTTTGGTTCTCTCTTGGCGTCCAGGAGTGGACCTTGAATGTTTTATAACCAATAAGAATAATATTTCAGCTTGGTGCTTTTCTGATCCTCCTCACTCTCCATGGATTCTCTCTTGTGTGTATGGTCCTCCTAATAGAAGAGATAGAATGGCATTTTGGGACTCTTTTGCCTCTGTTGGTGATCTTTTTGAAGCCTCTTGGCTGTGTATAGGTGACTTTAATTCTATTTTGGATCAATCTGAGAAGCTTGGTGGGAGACCAGTAGCTAGCTCTTCCCACTGCCCCTTTAGAAGCTTCATTGATCGGTTTGGTATGATTGATATAGGGTTTGTTGGAAATCCTTTCACTTGGTGTAACAATAGGAGTGGAATGGATTCTATCAAGGAAAGGTTGGATAGAGGTTTGGCTTCTCCAAATTGGATTCATCTTCACCCTGAATACTCCTTGCTCCACCTCCCTGCCCACAACTCTGACCATAACCCCATCTCCCTAAATACCAACAACTCTTCCCTGTTCCTTCTTAGACCCTTTAGGTTTGAGGAATTTTGGACCAAAGACTCTTCTTGTGGTCAGATTATAGAAGCTGCTTGGCAAAAATTTGTTCCTGGTAACCCTGCCACTTGTCTTCCTAAGAAACTCAAAAATACCAAATCAGCCTTATTGAAATGGAACTCTCAACATTTTGGTAACATTCAAAAAAAGATTAAGGCTACTCTCTTCCTTTTAGACTCTGTCCAGCAATCTCCTCCCTCTCCATCCTCTTCTGATCAGGAGATTAGTTTGAAGCTGCAATTGGATAATCTCCTCACCAAGGAAGAGATCCTCTGGCGCTCTAAATCCAGAGAAATTTGGTTGACTTGCAAGGACCTCAATACTAAGTATTTCCACACTTCTACTCTCATCAGGAGAAGATCCAATGCTGTGAACTTTCTCAAGTTGAATTCTGGTGATTGGGTTTCTTCAAGAGCAGATATTGGTGGGAATTTCTCTGCTCACTTTTCAACCCTCTTTACTTCTTCTAGACCTCCCATTGAAGCTGAAATGCTGGATTTATTCTCTCCTATCATCACTGAGGAGGAGAATGTCTCTCTATGCTCCATCCCTTCTGAGGAAGAAATTTTTCAAGCTTTATCTAGTCTTGGCTCCACTAAAGCTCCTGGTCCAGATGGCTTCACTGCCCTTTTTTTCAAGAAATACTGGTGTCATGTTAAAGGGGATGTTCTGCAATGCATTTGGAATTTCTTTGAGAACAACTTTCTTTTGAGGGATCAGAATCACACCTTTATAGCCTTGGTTCCCAAGATAAGTGGCTCTCACACTGCTCATCAGTTCAGGCCTATAAGCCTATGCAACATAGTCTATAAGATTATTGCTAAAATCTTGGCTAACAGATTGAAGATCCTTCTTCCCAAGATCATATCTCCTTTACAATCTGCTTTTGTTCCAAAGAGGAATATCCAAGACAATACGATTCTGGCTCATGAGCTCCTTCATACTTTCAAATCCAAGAGAGGCAAAGGTGGTTACATGTTTCTCAAGATGGATATGGAAAAGGCTTTTGATAGAATGGAGTGGGAATTTCTCTTGTCTATTATGGAAAAATTGGGTTTCAGCCCCATTTGGATCTCCTGGGTCAGAATTTGCATCTCCTCTTCATCTTTCTCCATTCTTCTTAATGGAAGCCCTTTTGGTAATTTCTCCCCTGAAAGAGGGTTGAGACAAGGAGATCCCCTCTCTCCTTTCCTCTTTATTTTGGGTTCTGAAGTCTTCTCTAGACTTATGTTCAAAGAGGAAAGAAAAGGTTCTATTAAAGGTCTTCGGATTGCTAGGAATTGTACTGCTATTCATCATCTGTTGTTTGCTGATGATCTTCTAATTTTTGGGAAGGCTACTGTCTCTGAAGCTGGCTGCATTAAATCTTGTTTGGATAAGTATTGTAGATGGTCTGGTCAGTCTATTAATGCTGCAAAATCCTCCATTCGTTTCAGCAAGAACACCTATTACTCCACTTCTTCAGCTATCTCCAACATTATTCCTTATCCTTGTAATCCTTCTACTTCTCTTTATCTTGGCCTCCCTATTCTGATGGGGAATTCTAAAAAAAGAGCTTTCAAAGGTCTTCTTGACAAGGTTCACAGTAGAGTTGAAGGTTGGAGAGCAAAAACTTTATCTCAAGCTGGCAGGTTGGTTCTTATCAAATCAGTGGCAGCTACTCTTCCCTCCTATGCCATGAGCTCTTTCTTACTTCCCATTAGTATCTGCTCTGAACTTGACAAGACCTTCAAAAACTTTTGGTGGGGCTTTCCTCCAAAAAAAACCAGGAACCTTTCTTTGAAGGCTTGGGACTCCTTTTGTCTTCCAAAGGAATTAGGAGGTTTGGGTGTCAGGAAAATGAGAGAAGTAAATTTGGCCCTCATTTCCAAGTTAGGATGGAAAATTCACTCAAATGCAGACTCTTGTTGGGTTGCTCATTTGCGAGGTAAGTATCTCCACTCTTGTTCTTTTCTCTCCCTCCCATCCCTTTCTTCTTCCTCCTCCTCATGGTTATGGAAAGGTATCCTTAAAACTCAATCTTTTATCTCTCAAGGTGCCTATAACAGAATCCATAGCTCCTCCTCTCTCCCTATTTGGAGCTCCTCTTGGATCCCTACCATTCCTTCCTTCTCTCCTTCTGCCTCCCCTCTTTTGTTGCTCCCTCTTCCCAACCTTATAGTCTCGGATCTTTTCTGTTATGATCCTATTTCCTCCACTTTTTCATGGAATTTTCCTCTCCTTCATTTTCTTTTTGATTCTGTCAGTGTTAGGGAAATCCTAAAAATCAAATATACCCATCTCTCTTTGGATGAGCATATCTGGACCCCCTCTGCTAATGGTTCTTTCTCTTCTAAATCTGCATATAATCTCATTAGCAGCCCGAGAACTTCAGCTGGGTTTTCCCCTCTCTCTTCCAGTCATTGGAAGCTCCTCTGGAAACTCAAGCTAAATGACAGGCTGAAACTCTTCCTTTGGAAAATTGCTTGGGACATAGTCCCCTCCAAGATTAGGTTAAATGCTATTTTTCCCATTCCTCCTGCCAATTTAATTTGCCCTCTATGCAATGTGGAAGAGGATTCACTTTCTCACCTCTTCTTCAGATGCTTCTTTGCTAGAATATCTTGGAGATCTTCTCATTGGCCTCTAGACTCGTTAAAATGGTCCTCTCTCAGTCTTCCAGAATGGATAAAAGGTATTTTAACTCCTCATAGTTCTTTTGGTATTCCTCTTGCAGATTCACATTTGTTCCAAAGCTATGCTGCTGTCTTTTGTGATTTGTTTTGGTTTTCCAGAAATCAAGCAGTCCATAATGGTGTTATCCCTGAAGCCTCCCAGCTGGCTGCAAAAATCAATCGGATTTCCTTGGAACACCATGCAGCTTGGACTCCTTCCTCTAAACCAGTGAGAGAGCTTTGGTCTCCTCCTCCAACAGGCATCTTCAAGGTGAATTTTGATACAGCCATCAGAGAGAGTTTCTTTGTGCAAGCAGCTGTTTGCAGAAATTCTAATGGGCAGATTATCAAAATCCTCTCCCAAGTCAGGCCCCCTTGTAATCCTACTTATGGTGAAGCTCAAGCAGCCCTTTTGGCAGCTTCCTTGGCAGCTTCTATGCATCTTGATAATTTCATTTTAGAAGGAGACTCCTCTATTGTAATCTCATCTTTACAACAACCTTCTATAGTCTTGGATTGGCATATTGATCATGTAATTACTGACACTATTTCTCTTATTCCGGCCTCTTCCCTTTGGGAGGCCAGAAAAGTCAACAGAAGTGCAAACTTCTGCGCCCATCATGTGGCATATAGGGCCGCGGCAAGAGTTATCTCGGGCTGCATTCCCTCCTTAGTTTCCCCTCCTCTCTCTATTCCCATTTGTAGTGGAAAAGATCCACCTCCTTCTCTCCCCTCCTTGTGAGGGTTTTGTTCTGTTGGTTCTTTTCTATGAAGTGGTTTGTTACAAAAAAAAAAAAGAGAAGTGTAGATTCTCCCTTTGGGCGTGATCATCGGAGTTTTCATTCGCTGTAGAATGTCCGGTTTGAGTCATAGCTACGGCCTGGGAAGGCGAGCCCGTCACCACAACCCCACCAAAGTGTGAGCCGGTAGAGCCCCTTCATAGTAGCATCTGCTTCACGCATCCAAAAAAAAAAAAAAAAAAAGACTTTTTTTTTTTTTTTTGGAAGGAAAATTCTTACAAGTTGATTGTATACAATATTCCCTGCAATTCAAATCTTTAAAAAAGTTATGTGTCTTCATTTAACATATGATATGTACATACTTAAATTAACACATCACTTTTTGAGTTGCATGAACTCCTTCAGGCTACAACCCATACAATTTTTCTCTTGTATATAATTGTTTATCCCAGAGGACACAAATTTCTAGCCTCTAAAACATTATACATTAAACTATTAAACTATTAAAAAGTATGTGAGAAATACATCATATTAAATAAAATATGTGTTTTTCACATATTAAGAGATGTATGTCTTTTAAAAGCACGTCCTATTAGAATTGAGATAAATATCTGTCTTTCCATTCTAATGGTACTGTTCAATGTACAATAGACACAATGGTAAATAAATAAAAGAAATCGTTTTCTTTGTTAATATTTTTTGAGAGTATTCCTTATTTAAAAAAATGTTTTGATGTGACATAAAATACAAATAATTTTGAGAGTTTTATATCTTGAGTTGAGTTGTTTGTTATTTTTTTATTTTTTTAAAAAGTGCTATCTAGCAAATGTCAATGCTCGGAATGGGTGTATTGCTTTAGAGTCGGTTTGAGATTGCATTTGAAAAATATATTTTTTAAGTAAAAAAAAAATATACTTTTTGGCAAAATCTTCATTTTTAAGTTTTTGTCAAAAGTGTGTTTTGGCTATTTTTAAGCTTTTTGAACATTTAAAATCTCTTTTTTTTTTTTTTTTTTTTATCGAACGAGTACTTTTTTATTCGAACGAATTTTTTTAGTGTTAAACATATTTTTAAACTCCTGACGCACACTCTCAAATAAACCCTTAATCGTTGGGCCTTTTGCCAAGAATGAAGAGGTATGGTCCTTTCACAAGTATAAGAAGGTAACATAATTTCAACTTTTTGATGTCTATTCTTAATACACTGCTGCAAGTAGTACTCGTCAAGGCAACCCAAAGGTCTAAAACAGCCTTCTGTCCGAGCACTAATCCCAGTGGGGAAATTTGAGTCAACAAAACATTTGGTGCTCTAAAAGGCTACGGAAGTCATTCTAAAATTCATTTTTCTGTCGCTCTTGTATTTCTTTAAAAATGAAGTAATTTTTAAAATTAATATTTTATTAAAATTCAATAATGATCAATCATAAGTTTAATAGTAATCTTAAGAGACACATCATTCTTGGAGTGACATAAGAATAACTTCTAACATTACTCATAAAACATGGTGAAATGGAATAAGCATTTCTATTCCTTTGTTGGTAACAATAAATATACCCTAATTGGAATTAAACCAAAATTACCAAAAAATCCTCTTTTTTATTTTTCTTTTCTTTTTTTCTAAAACTTAAATTTAAAAATAAAATAACAAAAAAAATTGATTTTTCTAGGTGGCCGCATCCACCCCTAAAAGACTGCAGAAGCAGTTGCGGCCACCAGCAACGTGAATCGAAGGTGGCCTTGGCCACCCTAAATTCATCGAGGGTGGTGTGACCACCTCCAAGTTTTACGGTGGGCGGCTGGCCGCCCTTAAGTTTAACAGTTATTTATTTATTTATTCTTAGGGTTGAGGGGTTGAAAAAAATGATTTTTTTTTAAAAAAAAAAATTATGTCTATTCCTTAATGAATAACTATTCTCTATTTTTTTTTTGTTAGAGGAATAAGAATTCATCTTCATAAGTGAATAGTTATTCCCATGAGTCTATTCTTAGGAATAAGTCCCCTTCGTAAATCTTACTTACGGCGCGTGTCCCCCACGCACCAATGCGTAAGGCCTCTTTCTCGCTGCTCCACCTCCATCCACCACCTACGTTGGTCTTTTGGTTCCATCAGCAGCTCGTGGCCCCGTGCGTCTTCGACAACTTCGACGGTACTTTTTTTGGATATTTTACTTTGCTTTTTATCTTGTATTTTTATTTTATAACGTTGTTCTGTTGCTTTCTGTTAAACCCAATCCGATTAGACTTTAGACTCTTCGTAAGTGAAGTGGATCTTTTTTTCTTTCTTTTTGGAAACTTTTTTTCCACTGTTACTATGCATCTAAATCACCATGACTTTTTCGAAAGTCTATTTTGATGCTTGATAGGGGTATTCATACTCCCGATGGTAGTATCCATCAGATTGTGCTGCAGCAAAGGTTTTCTCAGGCTGTATTCGCATATGACTTCCATCTTCACCTGCTTTGAGGAGTTTGTAGTCTGTTTGGATTGGGCTAATTTGTCTAAGCTTGTTAGTTTTATGTGTCTGTCCTATAACCTTTTTTTTTTGTTTTTTTCCTGCTTTAATGGACATTCAGTTTGTTACGAAAACCAAAAAAAAGATTATTTCATAAGAATAGTCATTTCATTCTAGAGGTCTATTCCGTAAACCAAACGGGGCCTAAGTCTATTATAGTAGTGTGTTAATAACAGTAACATATGAACTAAGTCTATTATTTTTAGCTAATGGCTTTTCAATTGCATTCTCATTGATCTGATTGTCTATTCTTTCTCTATAATATTTAAATATTATTTTCTTATTATTTCTGTATTTTTAAATACTAATACATTAATGCATAAGATAATAAAGAAAGAGAGATGTGAGTGAGAGAAAAATAAAATAAAATACTTGCGCATTAATAATACAAAGTAGTTCAAAAGCAAAATGCATTAATTTGTATAGAGAATCGAATAAACACCTTGTTTAACCTTTTGATTAGTCATTTTACATCATTGCATAAGCCATTATGAGTCCTCTTAGCAACTCAAGACACAACGGCAAATATTTTGGTTTGGTGAAAGTTCACATACCAGCAGAGCTGTCGGGGTTCATGTTCCATTTTGTTACTATGCTTCTTCAAGAAACACTCACTTCTTGATGCAGATGCTTCTTCAGGTGCCCATTTACTTACAAGGACGTGTGAGATGCCTATTTTCTAACATATTGTGTCTGATGCACACATTAAACATAATCAAAGCAGACAAATGAATTCAACGATAAGAAGGAACTTGAAAAGCATAAATCTATTGTCACCAACCAAATAAAAAAAGTTCATCCTTTAAGCAAGAGCAAGAGGAGCCTTAATTAGCAGTACAAAGGCATAAACTGCTGTTCCTCAAAAGACATTCAGTTTCCAAGATGACAAACCCTTTCGTCTTCTATGCAACAACATATTCAAATATGGTAAAATGGCCACGTAAACAAACACAACACATTCACATGCTTTAAGAATTTAATCAAAACTCAAAATATATAAGGAAAGAACCATCCTTTTATTTTTAGAACCCTTTTCTACTAGGATAGGCATAAGTTTGAGCTGTTAGAATATTAATTTAAATAGTTAAATCCACGATAATTTAACATATATGTTGGTGTTGCTTTCTCAGCTGCTCAAAATATTTGGGACAATTAGTATGTAAACAGACATTCTCTCCAGATTTTTATTCCCTATATATTGTTTTGACAAATTGGCTAATATTCAAATATGCTACTAGGAAAGCAGAGATATGATTTGCTTTTGCCGAATATATATATATATATATAGAAGTTCTGGTTCGGGCAAGGTTAAGAGTTCATTGAGGATCCATAACCATGCTAAGCAAAGAAATCCTTCTTCTGTTAGTCCCAAAATGCACATGCAGAAGGCCATTCGCAGCACATGATTGTAACTATTCAACAACATAGAAATTTAAACTCAAAGACAACATCACATTCACAATGTCTGTCTCCTTATGACAATTTCAAGCCAACACTAACAAATTGAAATAATCGAAGAACGAAATACTAGAGCTAATTATAAACAAGACACGACATTCTACAACCAACTTTTTTCCTGGGACAGACTCATATTTTTAATTGCAACCTGTGACTTCCTTTATCAATTCGGAGGGTTAAAAAGAAAATGAAAGAACAAGAAGTTTGTTGCTTTACCACTTTTCACTTTGTGCCCATTTTTCTCCTCCTGTTTGCTTATAGAGTCAGTTTAAAGCCTTTTGACAGAAAATCATCCCTGCAAAACAATGATCAATCCATCAAAGTAGTAAGTTAAACTAAAACAAAAATAAGTAGATGCTATATAGCAATCATGTTGAGTAATTCAAAACAGTGAAACAAACCAGACTGGTCATATACATCAATTTTTTTAAACAAACTTGAACTCTTAAGAGAACCAGAAAATTAAACTAAAGAGATCAACTGCTCACGTAAAATTGGTAATTAACCTATCCAGTCAATTGAGAAAGACAAATGCATAACCAGGTATAGAAATGCTTGAACAAAAATAAATAAATAACTCAATTAAGTTTATGTTATCTCACATCTTCTTTCTATTGCTTTTCTTCTTTTCCTCTGGCGCTGGTTGCTGTGTCTTCCCATCCATTCCACCACCACATCCGCATTGAATGAATTTGGAGCCCCCTCAATCCTCACAGTCTTGGCTATCCTCCTCCTCAAATCATACCAAAGGAGCTTTTTCTTGTCCAATTCCAAAAGAACCTTGTCCTTGTCACCACTCTTAGAATAAGCTAAAGGCATCACCTGTCCAAAATCCCTGTTCAAACTTGACTGTGAAACCTTAAACAATTTAGTCCAAGATTCCTTTAATCCATATTCCTTCATCAGCCATACATCAACAAAATCATTACCGTAATTGCAAATCATGCATAGGCGCCCTTCCAAGACCCCCAGATCCATTACAAAACCACCATCGACATGATCAGGCTGTGGTACAATTCGAAACTCCTCAGCTACAAGATCAAAAGCAACAATCATACAGTACCATTCAAACCCTCCAGGCACCACCCAATTCAAAGCACCACCAGCAAGCGCAGCATACCCTCTTCTATAAAAAAGAAGGTAACCAAGCTGAAACAGATAACGAATATAATAGGGTATGTCCTTGATTCCTCTCCAAGAGTTACTCTTCAAGCTATCACTTTGAGTTGCAGGAACTCTTACAACCCATAAAATGTTTGTCTTGTATATAATTGCTCACCCCAAATGACACTAATTTCTAGCCTCTAAAAGCCACATTATACATTAAACTATTATAAAGCATGTGAGAAGCACGTTCAATTAAAAAAATATATGTGTTTTTCACATACTAAGGGACACATATCTTTCAAAAGCTAGTTTGTATGAAATTTATATTCATTCCAAAAAAGACAGAGAGAAATTTCCTATAAACTTTGTAGAAAACACCTCCAAGCTAGTTTCTAAAAGTAACATGTTCTTTAAGCATGTAAGAAGCGCATGCTTTCAAACCATGTGAGAAGTATATGCCATTAAAACAAAATAAATTAAAATAAAATAAAAAAACACGTGAAAAGGATATATGTTAGTTTTAGATGTTGGTTTATAAGAAATTTCTAAACAAACCGGTCGATGGAGCTACCAAGTGTTCTCTGCTATCCTAAAACATATCAATCAATGAAATCAGAATCCATCTCATGAATCTGCCTGCAGCTTCTGTGCTAGCAAGTTCTGCATCCTTCTATTTTCGAAAGAAATATACATCCCAGCCAATGGCTCGAAGAAGACACAATCAAATACAATGCCTACTTGCGCTTTAAGAGTCAAAGCTAATGCAGGCTGAAAAATATTTAAGGTGCAAGCAAATGCATACAGAAAATGGATAGTTGTATTTGGAGAAAGAAAATCTTCGCCTCCATAGAACATTTAACCAACACAGAACTTAAAAGAGTCTAGAGAATTCCAGCAGAGATAGACATAACTCGAAATATTATTGCTGAAGCAAAGAAATTCTACATGATGTAAAATCCTATTTATCACTTCCTCCTCCATCGCTTCCTTCAACAAATTTTACACGCTATCACCATTGAGAAGAACAAGGGTTCCCACACAAATGGCCATCTCAAAGAAATTAGGCATACCACCAAACTCAACCCTCGTGCCACTTTTCTCCTCTATGTCATACCAAAAGAGATACTCATAATCCTGCTCCATCAGAACCTTCTTGCCGTCCTTCGAGTACGCCAAAGGCTTACAGTACTCAAATGTCCAAGGTACTGCGCCTTGCTCAACGGTGTAAAGACGAGCCCAAGAGCTGACTACCTCGTACTCCTTCATCACCCAAACATCGTTGCGTGTCGCAGAGACATGCACGCAAACACATATACATCCTTTCAAGACCTCCAAAATGAGTGCCGAACCATCGTCCGATTGAACCGGAATCGTATACTTTCTAAACTTTTCGGTGGATAGATCGAAAGCCAGAAGGGTCTTTTGGTGCAGGGACCCCCAAATATCAACTAACCATTGGAAAGCACCGTTTAAGGACATTGACCTTGAATTAGAACTGGCTGAACTGAACTCTTTAGGCCATTCCTCTTCAACCGTCTTCCAAGAATGCGCTCTCAGACTATATACCTTGACTTCAATGGCACTTTTAGCATCAATCTTTCTATAGACCTCCACAACCCTCACCACCTTGTAGTCGTCGTTAACTGGGTCGTGTCCGAAGGCCACATTGGGCAGCCCAGATAGCCAGTCGGTGAATCCTACCGGCTCAAAGGGCAACTTCTTGTACCGCCGGATTAATGGGTTCCAAATCAAAATCCCTCTCCAATAGCTGTAGATGCAAACCAGTCCATTGCAGTAGTTCACGATTTGCGTGTTATGTCCTGTATCGAAAAGTGGCTGGTGAATGTTCACGAGCGCTCCGTCGAATCGGTCATCGTCGTTGAAGCGCACTCCTAAGAAATTCAGCGGCGGTCCTTCGATGTCAATGACTATGAGATGGCGTTCTCTGTTGGCCGCAATGGAGAAGCCGAGATGAATGTTGATGAAAACTCGGCCATTGATTTGTGCATGCCATGCCTTCGAAACGCATTGGAAACGTACCAGGCTCTTCACGGGTAATCGCAGAAGTATTTCGGTGACCAAATCCGGCGAGTGAATCGACATTTACGGAGTTTATTGTGGTGGCGGAGGAGATGAGTAACTTGGAACGCGTAGAATACTGAATACCCACTACCCAGCGGGAATTTCAATTCCCAACGGTGAACGGCCAGCAAAGAGAAACAGAAGAGGTTTGATAAAGGCACAACACAAACCCAACTTAAAACCAACTTCTCTCCTACATGGCATTTATTTATTTTTTTATTATATTTTTTTTTAAAACCAAATTAAAGGCCTGTAAAAATCAAATTTCAGAAATCCTAAAATTCCTCTCTCAGTCCCTCGCTCTCCCTCCCACGCTCACCCTCTCTCCTCCGGCGAGTTCATTGGCCACCGGAAATCCCCTCTCAGTCTCTCGCTCTCCCTCCCGTGCTCACCCTCTCTCTCCTCCGGCGAGTTCTTCGGCCACCGGAAATTCTCTCTCACTCCAGCACTCTCCCTCCCGCGCTCACCCTCTCTCTCCTCCGGCGAGTTCTTCGGCACCGGCGAAGCTGTCCGTCCACTGTCTCTCTCACTCCGGCGACGTCTACAGCCACCGGCGAAGCTCCTGTCTCTCTCTCACTCCGGCGAAGTCGAAGGCTCTCTCTCTCCTCCACCGGTGGTAAGTAATCCCTCTCTCTCATCCACATTCAAAATCTAGGGCTTTTTGATTTATGTGTAGTGGGTGCTAGAATAGTGTATTAGATTTATATGTATTTAGGGTTTAGATTTCTGTTTTTTTGAATATTATTGGGTATGGATTTTTACTTCTTTTTCCGTTGGTTGAAGCTGTGTTTGTTCATGCCCGAGAAAGATAGTTTTTGGTCAGATTTCTCATTTGCATTACTCTCTGCAGTTTGTCAAATATAAGTCCTTCTATTGCATTATTTCTTTTTACATCCACAAACAAATCTGATTCTAAATCCATCTTTATCAATTTAGAGTGCAACTGTCTACCCAATTCCTTGAGCCCCATTCCGGCACAAGCTTTAAGAACACTTGATAAAGTAAACATATTTGGACATATTTTTGACCTTTTCATTTGCTCAAACAAGTTTAAAGCCCATTCATGGGACTCACAAAGAACACAGCCAGCAATAACAGCATTCCAGGAAACAATATCAGGTTGTGCAATTTCGTCAAAAACAATAATTGCATCTTCCATATCCCCTGCTTTGGCATACATGTTAACAAGCACATTTGCTGAGAATAGATCAGTATCATATCCAAGCTTTTTCAAATACCCATGAATTTTCCTTCCTTGACCACTATCCCCCAAACTCGAGCAAGCTTTCAGAATACTAGACAAACTAAACTCATTGGGTCTTATTCCATTCAAAACCATTTCCTGAATGGAATATATATATATAATTCAAAATATTGTTGTTTTCTTGTTATGTTCAGAGTGATTTCAGTGGAGAAGCCCTGGGTTTGTTTCATAGAATTTCATTTATTCCCCTCGTTGACAATTTGGTATAACAAATAGGTGGCAGGTACATGTGCATTAGTTGTCTGATTAAAACTTTAAAGGAGGACCTTAATTATCAAATTAATTACAATAATTAATTAAATCTTTTATAAAAACAAAAAAAGTTTTATATATGTACAGTAGAAAGAGAATGGTGATTTGGAAGGTTAATTAATTTGTTGTATGAGTAATGATTTTAAATCGTTATAAATGAAAATTGGAAGCAAATTAGGGTACCTCATCTGCTGCAGGCTTTTCTTGGTTGGAATATTTTGGTCATTTTCGAAAACTCAACAACCTTATTTAATAAGTGATTGCATATTCTAGTTTGTCTTTATAGTTCACACTGCTTATTATAGTTCACACTGCTTTTTATAGTTCACACTGCTTATATTCTAGTTTGTATAATTCAGTGACTTCCTTTACTCTCTGAGCTTCTATCTCTCTGCATTCTTTCAAAGCCTCAATCCTCACAACCTCAACAAGCACTTGTTCTTCATTAGCTTTCTCA
>NC_081542.1:49708092-49711909 GCF_901000735.1 Corylus avellana
CAATTTGAGAGTTTGCTTGAGAAGTTAACATTGAAAAAATTTGCTTGAATAAAAAAGTATTCGTTTGGTAAAAAAAAAAAAAAAGATTTTAAATGTTCAAAAAGCATAAAAATAGCCAAAACACACTTTTGACAAAAACTTAAAAATGAAGATTTTGTCAAAAAGTGTTTTTTTTTTTTAACTTAAAAAATATATTTCTCAAATGCAATCTCAAACAGACTCTAAAGCAATACACCAATTCCGAGCATTGACATTTGCTAGATAACACTTTTTTTTAAAAAAATAAATAAATAAAAATAAATAACAAACAACTCAACTCAAGATATAAAACTCTCAAAATTATTTGTATTTTATGTCACATCAAAATATTTTTTTAAATAAAGTTTACTCTCAAAAAATATTAACAAAGAAAACGATTTCTTTTATTTATTTACCATTGTGTCTATTGTACATTGAACAGTACCATTAGGATGGAAAGACAGATATTCATCTCAATTCAAATAGGACGTGCTTTTAAAAGACATGCGTCTCTTAACATGTGAAAAACACATATTTTATTTAATAAAACATATTTCTCACATGCTTTTTAATAGTTTAATAGTTTAATGTATAATGTCGCTTTTAGAAATTAGAAATTTGTGTCCTCTGGGATAAACAATTATATACAAGAGAAAAATTGTATGGGTTGTAGCCTGAAGGAGTTCATGCAACTCAAAAAGTGATGTGTTAATTTAAGTATGTACATATCATATCATATGTTAAATGAACACATATAACTTTTTTAAAGATTGAATTGCAGGGAATATTGTATACAATCAAATTTGTAAGAATTTTCCTTCCAAAAAAAAAAAAAAGAAGGTCTCTTTTGAAACAATAAAGAAGGGCTTTGGCCACTGAGACATCCAAGAAAGTTCACCCATATCGTGGGCTATTGCATAAAGAAGCTCAAGAAAATTAAACAGGTGATGAGCTGAATTTAGAGTTAGAAATAAAAGCCAACTTACGACTATTAGAAAATAGAAAATGGGCTCACAAAACCGTTCCACCGAAAAGGACGTGGCAAAATGCCACGTTGGCAGAGATGGGGAAAAGAGGTTAGAAGAATCAAGAAAGAACATTTCTGTTTTTATATGATCCATTTGCTGGCCGTTGGGAGTCGAAATTCCCGCTGGGTAATGGGTATTCTACGCGTTCCAAGTTACTCATCTCCTCCGCCACCGCAATAAACTCCGTAAATGTCGATTCTCCCGCCCGATTTGATCACCGAAATACTTCTGCGATTACCCGTGAAGAGCCTGGTACGTTTCCAATGCGTTTCGAAGCCATGGCAGGCACAAATCAATGGCCGAGTTTTCATCAACATTCATCTCGACTTCTCCATTGCGGCCAACAGAGAACGCCATCTCATAGTCATGGAACACGAGGGAGAAATGCCGCCGAATTTCTCAGGAGTGCGCTTCAACGACGACGATCGATTCGAAGAAGCGCTCGTGAACATTCACCAGCCACTTCTCAATGCAGGACATAACACCCAAATCGCGAACTACTGCAACGGACTGGTTTGCATCCACGACTATGGGAGAGGGATTGTTATTTGGAACCCATTAATCCGGCGGTACAAGACGTTGCCGTTTGAGCCGGTAGGATTCACCGATTGTACGTCTATGTTGCCCAATGTGGCCTTTGGACACGACCCAGTAAACGACGACTACAAGGTGATGAGGGTTGTAGAGTTCAATACAGAGATTGATGCTAAAAGTGCCATTGAAGTCAAGGTATATAGTTTGAGAGCGCATTCTTGGAAGACGGTTGAAGAGGAATGGCCTAAAGAGTACAGTTCAGCCAATCCTTATTCGAGTTCGATGTCCTTAAACGGTGCTTTCCATTGGTTAGTTGATCCTATTAGTGGGTCCCTGCACCAGGAGACCCTTCTGGCTTTCGATCTAGCCACCGAAAAGTTCAGAAAGTATACGATTCCGGTTCAATCGAACGACGATTCATCACTTTGTTTGGAGGTCTTGAAAGGATGTATATGTGTTTGCTTGAATGTCGGTGTGACACTCAACGATGTTTGGGTGATGAAGGAGTACGGGGTAGTCAGCTCTTGGGCTCGTCTTTACACCATTGTCCAAGGCGCAGTCCCTTGGACTTTTGAGTACTGTAAACCTTTGGTGTACTCGAAAGACGGCAAGAAGGTTCTGATGGAGCAGGATTTGGAGTATCTCTTTTGGTATGACATAGAGGAGAAAAGGGGCACGAGTGTTGAGTTGGATGGTATGCCTAATTCGTTTGAGACGGTCATTTGTGTGGGAAGCCTTGTTCTTCTCGACGGTGATAGCGTGTAAAATTTTAACTGATTTGAGTGTAATTTTTTGTTTGATTAATTCTTTAGCTTAATAATAAGGACATGGTTTTTAACTCATGTTGGTCTATGTTTGTGCTAGGTATGATAATCCAGCGGATGACCTTAATCTGTTGATGGAAGCGATGGAGGAAGTGATAAATGAGGAACAAGCTGTTTGATATTCGATTGCAAGGAAAACTGCTTTGGAGCCCATTTTGGTACAACTCATTTTCTTGGGGATTTTATATCATGTAGAATTTCTTTGCTTCAGCAATATTCCGAGTTATGCCTATCTCTGCTGGAATTCTCTAGACTTACTAAACTATTTGAAGTTTTGTGTTGGCTAAATGTTCTATGGAGGCAAAGATTTTCTTTATCCAAATACGACTATCCATTTTCTGTATGCCTTAGCTTGCACATTAAATATTTTTCAGAGCTTTGATTCATAAAGTGCAAGTAGGCATTGTATTTGAATATTGTGTCAATGTGTCTTCTTCGTGCCATTGGCTGGGATGTACATTTCTTTCGAAAATATAAGGATGCAGAGCTTGCTTCTTTTGGTCTAAAATAAGGTTGCAATGCTCAATTTAAGTGTATTTAGGGCAGGGTTTGGTGAATCAAATTATTATCTTCTTCTTTCAAGAAGTGTGCCATCTCGAATTAAGGGCACCTTCTTCTTCACACTTACATTTCAGAATGAGGTTCAGAGGGTATTTAGGTCCTTGGGGAGGTTGCCCCTCTCTGGAGCCAATGTTTCTTAGACTCGCTTAATCAACCACCCTTCCCTTCCCTTCAAAAAAAAAAGGGTGTTCCATCTGTTTCTTTTGACTTTACTGTCACATAAGCAACTTATCTTTGCCCCTTTATTCTTCGCAGGGTGAAAAGTGAAGGGAGAGAGCTATGCTTGATCAGCTGAGAATGCTTGAAGATGGGAGAAAACAATAATCCCAACGATGCGTACCAAATGCCTATACTAGAATGAGTATACTTTTTCAGGTTTTTTCTTAATTAATGCCATATATTGTCCACTTGTGTAAGGTGTTGTGTACTTGTAGTTACTGTGGTTTTGAAGCATGTTTCTACGAAATATGTTTGTATTCCTCTCTAAATCCACAAGGTTGTTTGACATCTATGGATTTTGATGCTGGAATTTACTTTTTCTTTAACTGAAATTTGATGTTATAACTGACTTTGAACTATATGCTGTGAATTTTCAAATTGTTGGCCTGTGACAAAATGGCATGCAGAATAATTGTTCCGAATGCCATTTAGACCTAGTTATAAATGATTGCAGATTAAGAATGGGTGGTGATGTTGGATAATAGAGCAAATTACATTGTTGTTGAATTTTGAAATTGTTTACATCAGAGACAATGATGGAACGTCCTAGGGTTTACTTTTTATTATATGAGGTATTTCTGGTTTGCTTAAAGACGGAGATGATATCTCTGTCTAAATTTCATCCAAAATTTG
>NC_081542.1:49712009-49722340 GCF_901000735.1 Corylus avellana
TTTAAAATCACCATTAAATTTTAGATGAATCATACTTGAATTTTGATTCAATAGTGATTTTGAAAGTCACATCAGCTTTGGGAGAATTTTAAGAAGATAAAAAGATGGTATCTAGTATTAGTCGTCTTTTAAAGTGCACTGAGAAGCAATCCGACAGAGGATGCTTGCGGTCGGCACCTTGCGGTCGGCACCACATTCTTGAACAATGAGTGTGCATTCTCGGTTGGCCGCGATGGAGAGCTCGAGTTGCATGTTGATGAAAACAGAGTCGTTGATTAGAGCCTATGTACCATGCCTTTGAAACGCATTGTAAACATAAATTTAGAGAATTGAGATGAATATTTTTCTTTCCATTCTAATGGTTAATATTCAATGTATAACAGACCCAATTATAAATAAATGAAAGAAAACGTTTTCTTTGTTAATTAATATTTTTTTAGAGAGTATTCTTTATTTTTATTTTTTTTAAAAAAAATGTTTTAATATAACATAAAATAAAAATAATTTTGAGAATTTTATATCTTGAGTTGTTTGTTATTTATTTATTTATTTTTTGTTAAAAAAAGTGTTATCTAACCAATGTCAATGCTCCGAATGGGTGTATTGCTTTAATACTTGGGCCTTGGGCCTTTTGCCAAGAATGAAGAGGTATGGTCCTTTTACAAGTATAGAAGGTAACATAATTTCAACTTTTTGATGTCTACTCTTAATACACTGCCAAAGGTCTAAAACAGCCTTTGGCCCGAGCACTAATCCTAGTGGTTGTGAAATTTGAGTCAACAAAACATACAATGCTTCAATATCATTTTAGAAGTCTCTCTTATATTATTTTTATATTCCTTTAAAAATGGGATAAGTTTTAAAATTACTATTTGATCAAAATTCAATATTTAAATAATGATCAATCACAAGTTTAATGGTAATTTTAAGAGCCACAATATTTTTAAAGAAACAAAAAAAATGACTTGTAACATTATTCATAAAATGGGGTGGAATGGAATAAGCATTTCTATTCCTTTGTTTGGTAACAATAAGTGTACCTTAATTATAATTTGACCAAAATTACCCCAAAAAAATCCCTTTTCTTTTTAAACTCAAATTTAAAAAATAAAATAAATAACAATAAATAAAAATAAAAAATAAATAAAAAAAGCTTTTTCTAGGAGGCCATCCGCCCACATAAGAACCCGGCGTGGCTGCACCACCCCCGACGACGCTTGGGGTTGGCCGTAGCCACCCCTAAGAGACTGTAGAGGCGATCGCGACCACCCCTAACGTGAATCAAAGGTGGCTAGGCCACCCCAGGTTCAATGGTGGGTGGCCGGCCACCCTTACGTTTAACAGTTATTTATTTTTAGGGTTAAGGGGTTGAAAGATAATAAAAATAGATTTTTTTTTTTTTTGAAAAATTGTGTCTATTCTTTAAGAAATAAATATTCCTCTCTTTTTTTCTAAAAAAAAATATTTATTCCTCTTTCTATTCCTAGGAATAAGCCCCTACCAAATTTTTTTTTTAAAAAAAATGTTATTCTATAGGAATAACCATTTCCATTCTAGAGATCTATTCCGCGAACCAAACAAAGCCTAAGTCTATTATAGTAATGCTTTACTAACAGTAAAAACTGAACCAAGTATATTACTTTAACTTTTTTTTTTTTTTTTTTTTTTTGACATGTCCACATAAGAGGGGGGAGGGGGGTTCGAACTAGTAACTTCCACTTCATTAAGCGTGGTCCTAGCCGATTGAGGTACCTCTTGGGGACAAGTATATTACTTTAACTAATGGCTTTTCAATTACATTCTCATCTATCTGATTGTCTATTCATTCTCAATATTATTTACATATTATTTTCTTATTGTTTCTGTATTTTTAAATACTAATACATTAATGCATAAAATAATAAAGAAGAGAGATGTGGGTGGGAGATAAAAAAAAACACATTAATGAACACCTTGATTAAGCTTCATTGCATGATCCATTGCGAGTGCTCTTAGCAACTCAAGACACATCGGCAAATATTCTGGTTTGGTGAAAGTTCACATCCCAAGTGCCATTTTCTTACTATGCTTCTTCAAGAAACGCTCCCTTCTTGATGCGGATGCTTCTTCAGGTGCCATTTACTTAAAAGGACGTGTGAGAGGCCTGTTTTCTAACATATCGTGTCTGATGCACACATTAAACATAATCAAAGCAGACAAATGAATTCAACGATAAGAAATAACTTGAAAAGCATAAATCTATTGTCACCAACCAAATCAAAAAGTTCATCCTTTAAGCAAGACATGAGCCTTAATTAGCAGTACAAAGGCATAAACTGGTGATCCTCAAAAGACATTCAGGTTCCAAGATGACAACCCTTTCGTCTTGTATGGAACAACATATTCAAATATGGTAAAACGGCCGGCCACGTAAACAAACGCCCCACATTCACATGCTTTAAGAATTTAATCAAAACTCAAAATATATAAGGAAAAAACCATTCTTTTACTTTTAGAACAACCCTTTTCTACTAGGATAGGCTTAATTATATACTTTTAAATAGTTAAATCCACGATAATTTAACATATAAGTTGGTGTTGCTTCTCAGCTGCTCAAAATATTTGGGACAATAACTATGTAAACAGACATTCTCTCCCCATTTTTATTCCCTATATATTGTTTAGAAAAATTGGCTAATATTCAAATATGCTACTAGGAAAGCAGACATATGATTTGCTTTTGCCGAATATATATACATTAGTAGAACTTCTGGTTCGGGCAAGGTTAAGAGTTCATTGAAGATCCATAACCATGCTAGGCAAAGATATCCTTCTTCTGTTAGTCCCATAATGCACATGATTGTAACTATTCAACAGCACAGAAATTTAAACGCAACGATGACATCACATTCACAATGATTGTCTCCGTATGACAATTTCAAGCCAACACTAACAAATTGTCACAAGTGCAAATTGAAATAATGAAAGATAGAACGAAATATTACTAGAGCTAATTATAAACAAGACACGAGATTCTACAACAAACTTTTTCCCTGGGACACACTCATATTTTTAATTGCAACCTGTGACTTCCTTTATCAATTCCGAGCATTAAAAAAAATTAAAGAACAACTAGTATGAATCAAGGAAAATGACAAAGAAATTGTCAGTCCTCTAGAAAACAGTGTACTAGTTATGTCAAACAACTTATATCTGCCTCTTTTAAAACAAATTGTCAGCTTAAACTATTAATGAGGTAAGATAAACTAAATCTAGTAATCCTTAATTGAAATGGAAAAGTTTGTTGCGTTACCACTTTTCACTTTGTGCCCATTTTCCTCCTCCTGTTTGCTTATAGAGTCAGTTTAAAGCCTTTTGACAGAAAATCATCCCTGCAAAACAATGATCAATCCATCAAAGTAGTAAGTTAAACTTAAACAAAAATAAGTAGATATATGCTATATAGCAATCATGTTGGGTAATTAAAAAGAGTGAAACAAACCAGACTGGTCGTATACATCAATTTTTTTAAACAAACTTGAACTCTTAAGAGAACCAGGAAATTAAACTAAAGAGATCAACTGCTCACGTAAAATTGGTAATTAACCTATCCAGTCAATTGAGAAAGACAAATGCATAACCAGGTATAGAAATAAGCTTGAACAAAAAGTAAATAAATAACTCAATTAAATTTATGTTATCTCACATCTTCTTTCTATTGCTTTTCTTCTTTTCCTCTGACGCTGGTTGCTGTGTCTTCCCATCCATTCGACCACCACCTAAGGGAACAAGGCTTTCCACATAAACACCCGCATTGAATGAATTTGGAGCCCCCTCAATCCTCACTGTCTTGGCTCTCCTCCTCCTCAAATCATACCAAAGTAGCTTTTCCTTGTCCAATTCCAAAAGAACCTTGTCCTTGTCACCACTCTTAGAATAAGCTAAAGGCATCACCTGTCCAAAATCCCTGTTCAAACTTGACTGTGAAACCTTAAACAATTTAGTCCAAGACTCCTTTAATCCATATTCCTTCATCAGCCATACATCAACAAAATCATTACCGTAATTGCAAATCATGCATAGGTGCCCTTCCAAGACCCCCAGATCCATTACAAAACCGCCATCGACATGATCAGGCTGCGGTACAATTCGAAACTCCTCAGCTACAAGATCAAAAGCAACAATCATACAGTACCATCCAAACCCCCCAGGCACCACCCAATGCAAAGCACCACCAGCAAGCGCAGCATACCCTCTTCTATAAAAAAGAAGGTAACCAAGCTGAAACAGATAACGAATATAATAGGGTATGTTTTTGATTCCTCTCCAAGAGTTAGTCTTCAAGCTATAAACTTTAACCTCAGCAGAGAAAAACCCATTATCACCAACAAACTGCACCATCCTCACCACCTTGTAGTCATCGCTAATGGGGTCGTGCCCAAATCCATAAAAAGTAAAACGACGAGGTTTAACATTTACATAACCTTTAGGAGCCTCAACCGGCATAACAGGCAGTATCTGGTGCTTTCTCGTTGATGGGTTCCACAAAGCCATTTCTTCTTCAGAGTTACACACAGCCAACAAGCCATTGCAAGAGCCAAAAACGTCGGTTACACCCCAGATCACATTCAATGGGGGATTGAGTTCCGATGCGGTGCGAAGCGAATCGAGCTCAACGGAATAGAGGTACCAATTTTTGAGAAGGAGGCTGAGATTGGACTTGGTGGCAAGGGAGTGGCTAAGGTGAATCTTAATGAAATCTGGACTGTCTATTTGGGAGCACCAACGCTTGGATGCGCATCTAAACCGTAGAAGCGTCTTCACCGGAAGTTGGCATAGTATGTCGGTGATTACATCGGACGGGAAGTTAAGGTCTAGCTTGAGGTTTGGCATATCAGACGGTGGATAAGGTTGGCTATCTGGCTGGGTTTTGGGTCGGGAGATATGGATGAAGAAGCAGTTTCTGGTGCTCTCTCCAGAGCCTTTAAGGGTACGTCCAACGTGGCGACTCGTGAATGTACCAAAGGAATGTACTCGTGAACGTACTGAAGGAATGTTTAAACGACTCTTACGGCTACGGTTCTATTTTGAAAATGAAAGTGACCGCTTTGGGGTCGTGTCAACACCATTGAAGTTGAGTAGTTGAGTAATGCTTTTAATTTGTTGGTCAGAATACACCTGTCATATTTTAAAAGATTTGTTTGGCAACACAATAAAGATTGGGATTATATATTTTAATATTATTTAATAGAGTTTAGTTGAGTATGATTTGTTTGTCGAGAATGTTAAAGTTACAACCATTTTCACAAATGGAATTGCACAAGCTGACGTTGCCACGTTAGTTTGTTTTTTTTTTATTCTTTCTTTTCTCACTCTTTTGTTTTCTACTTCCTTCACCTGCTCGCATTTGCGTTCGCAGAGAGTGAAGGAGAGTGTGAGTCGATGAGAGAGAGACTCGAGGGTTCACTTCTTTTACTAAATGTTGCGTTCTGTCAACGGAACTCTCACGTCTCTTCCATATGCTCCACCCCTTCAAATCAACACCTCTCGCTTTGGATTATTATTATTATTATTATTTTTTTTTTTTGAGAAAGCTTTCTATTAATCTTTTGAAATTGAGTCAAAGTAGCTTATTTTGTTTTTCTTTTCATTCCCAGTTCAAATCCATCTTTTTTTAATCTGAAAACAAGCCTAACCATCTTCTGAGAACTTCACATGGAGAAAAACCAAGAAATCGCACTGACCCAGGTGAGGATATCAGTTGTCTTTGTTTCATGAGTTTGTCTTTGCAGGGGCACGGCGACCCGACGCTCATGAGGTTCTTGATTGCAAGGTCGATGGACCCAGACAAAGCAGCAAAGATGTTTGTCCAGTGGCTGAAGTGGAGGGCTGCAATGGTGCCCATTGGGTTCATATCTGAATCCGAAATTCCAGATGAACTGGAACCCAGAAAGATTTATCTTCAGGGTTTATCAAAGGATGGATACCCGGTGATGGTTGTCAAAGCAAGCAAGCATTTCCCGTCTAAGGATCCTTTGAGAAAGAGAAGGAAGAAGAAAACAAAAGAATAAGAAAACAAAAGAATGAGAAAAGAACGAATAAAAAAAACAAACCAACGTGGCCACGTTGTGCAATACCATTTGTGATAATGGTTGTAACTCTAGCATTTCTCTTGTTTATTAATGTGTTATATATATATATATATATATATATATATATTACAACGTATAGGTGAAAGTTGTATTATATCTTAGAATTTATAATTGAGAAAACGTATTCTATAATTTTAATTTATTTATTTTCAAAAAAACTTAAATATATTTAAAATTTAAGATGGTTGCGTAACCCCTTTAGATTTGTTGAGTGGCTACATCTTTACCCCTCCTATGCTTTAGGTGGCCATATCATGTGGGTGGACACAACCCCCTATGGGTGATCGAATGGACCAACCCAGAGAGGGAAATCTTCACCCTCGCAACCCACCACGGGTAGGATCTCTCCTTATGACCCATTGCGAAGGAGATCCCCACCCTCGGGCTCAGGATGAGTCTTTGCCACCCATTGAAGGTGGGATTTCCTATACCTCCCTTACATGTTTAGCTTTTTTGTGTTTTAATTTTTAAATAATGTTGATGTAGTAGAATAATGTAGCATGGGAGACCCTTGTCATGCTCTACCTTGACATTATATGCTGTTAAGTTTTTAGACTAAACATGGGCGAAAAGATGTTCAAAATGGTACTTTTGTAATCCAGTGTGACTATTTGATACCAACACAAATCGCAAGTACTAAAAAATAAGGGCACCCATGTTGAGAAAAAAAGGAAAGAGATTAAAAAGGCCCAAACTAAAGTTGACATGAAATTCTACCTCCCTTTTGGTTTTAGGTTAGGTGGGCAGCTCTCTTTCTTCATGACCCCACTGCGGATCAAGCATGGTCCTGTTTTAATGCCCATACAAGTCCAGACTTGGTGGTACCTTCTTCTTTTTTTTCTTTTGTTTTTTTTTCCTAATCAGACTTGGTGGTACAAAATAACTAAGGGTTAGGATTCTTCTGCTTATTGATCTTCTTCTAGTCCCACCCTCAACTACAGACACAGCTTTGATTCCTCCGCAACTATTGTACAAAGGATACCATGCAATTCATCCTATTATGAACCACTCAATATTGATAGCAAATTTAGCAAAGCCAGAACTACTGATAGCAACCATCCACCCATAAAGAGTTTTAAACAATATATCTTTTAACCTACAACCGTTCTCTCATGCAATGGGGAGCCATCCTCCAGTTTTTGAAGGTCAAATTGGCCACTCCAGCTGACCAAGAACTCCACTGGGCATTACCCACTACAGAAACCAAATCACTAATCTATGCCTCAAATCCAGAATCCATTCTCAGTGAAGTCCATCTTACTGATCAAGAACAAAGGAATCTCAAACTGCCCCCCATACACAAAGTCCCATTCTCACAATTTTTCTTTATGTCATTTTCTCTGAGGTAAACAATTTCAAAATTCAACAACAATGTAATTTGCTCTATAATTGAACATCACCACCCATTCTTAATCTGCAATCATTTATAACTAGGACTGCACCTCAAAACCAACCTAAATGGTCATGCCATTTTCTCACAGGCCAACAATTTGAAAATTCACAGCATATAGTTCAAAGTCGGTTATAACATCAAATTTCAGTTAAAGAAAAAGTAAATTCCAGCATCAAAATCGACAGATGTCATACAACCTTGTGGATTTAGAGAGGTATACAAACATTTTTGTATATACATGCTTCAAAACCACAGTAACTACAAGTACACAACACCTTACACAAGTGGACAATATATGGCATTAATCAGGAAAAAACCTGAAATAGTATACTCATTCTAGTAAAGGCATTTGGTACACATCGTTGGGATTATTGTTTCCTCCCATCTTCAAGCATTTTCAGCTGATCAAGCATGGCTCTCTCCCTTCACTTTTCACCCTCTGAAGAATAAAGGAGCAAAGATATGTTACTTATGTGACAGTAAAATTAAAAGAAACAGAAGGGGCAACCCTTTTTCTTTTTTCTTTTTTTCTTTTTTTGAAAAGAAGGGAAGGGAAGGGTGGTTGATTAAGCGAGTCTAAGAAATATTGGCTCCAGAGAGGAGCAACCTCCCGAAGGAACTAAATACCCTTTGAACCTCATTCTGAAATGTAAGTGTGAAGAAGAAGGTGCCCTTAATTCGAGATGGCACACTTCCTGAAAGATGAAGACAATAATTTGATTCACCAAATCCTGCCCTAAATACACTCAAATTGAGCATTGCAACCTTATTTTAGACCAAAAGAAGCCACTCTAGTAAGCTTTAAAAGTAAACGCAAACCAAATTCACAAAAGTACATCTTCTCCACGCTTCCGTTCATCCTGCTGTTTGCTTATAGCACCAATTTGAAGCCCTCTGACAGGAAATCATCCCTGAGAAAAAACCAAGGGCCAATTTGTCAGGCACTAAGTCACATGAAAGTATACGATATAAAATTGCACCAATTGCAAGGTGGTAGGAAAACCAAGCTGGGCTAGCCATCATTAAATTGTGAACCAAATCACATACACCACTACTATGAGTGACTCAGGGTCCATTTGAGAGTGTGTTTTTAAAAAAATAATCTGCCCTTTTAAACCAAATCGCAATTTTGGAGTGTTTGAGATTGCGATTTTAAAAACGAAAATTTTAAAATCGTGAAAAGATCTACGATTTCTATAAGCAGACTAGGGGGTGCTTATTTGAAAATATGCGAATTTAAACCAAAATCATGATTTCACTTAAAATAATATTTGGCGCAATATTTACCCATGAAACTGCAAATTATATGTTAATGTTATCCAAACACTCAATTTTGGTAAAAACAGTATTTCTTAACATGTTTTACCAAACGTCTATGCAATTTTAAAAAGTAAAACGCAATTTTTTTTTTAAAATTGCACTTATTGAAATCGCACTCCCAAAGAGGCCATCAGAACCAGATTATGTAAGCATGTCATCAACGTATCATCACTGTCTAATAACAAAAAACAATGCCAACAGAGATACAATAACCTGCATAAGGAAACCAAAGACAGTCTATTGTCATTTACCTATTTTTCTTATTTTTCTCCTCTTCTAAACTCTGCTTCTTCCCATGATCTCTTCTACTCGCCGCGGTCGGGACAAGACTTCCGACAAAAATTTCGGCCTCAAACGAATCCGGCAAACCGCCCACACTCACATTCTCGACCCTTTTCCCCCTCAAATCGTACCACACAAGCCTCTGATTGTCAAGCTCCACCAGAACCTCCCTACCAGTCTTGGAATAAGCCAAGGGCCTCAAATACTTGTACGACCCAACAACGTCAGCTTTTGCAACCGAAAAGAGCTTAGCCCAAGACTCCTTGACCCCATACTCCCTCATCACCCAAACATCGATACGAACATCCGGGTAAGTCGCTATCATACACACGCACCGACCCAAGACCCCCACTTCAATGTGAAATCTCTTCTCCGCACACTCGGGCAATGGGACCTCCCTAAATCTTTCAACCGTCAGATCAAAAGCGACAATCAGATCAGCCTCTTCGACGTTGAACTTCCGGTTCACCACCCAATGCAAAGCACCACTCGCGAAGGTCCCATTCTTCCTCGCATAACACAGAACATAAGGCATATCCTCAGAGTCTCTCCACTCGTTCGCTCTAAGACTATAAACCTTAACTTTGGACACAAACCCTTCGTTATCCAAATTGATGAACTGCGAAATCCTCACTAGCTTGTAGTCCTCGCTCACCGGGTCGTACCCGAACCCGAATACCCGCGTGCCCAGCAAGCTCGACCCGATTCGCTCAATGGGCAAAAAGGGCAAGACTTTGTGCCTTCTGATCGATGGGTTCCACAGAGCGATGTCCTCGGCCACGTTAGAGATGCAGATCAAGCCGTTGGTGGAGCCCAGGATTAAGATCCGATTGCTGTAGCACATCAGAGGGTGAGCGAGCAAGACGGCATCGCTTAGGGCGTCAAGGTTGATAAGATAGATCTCGGAGTCCCTCCGGAGCATGAGGCTGAGGTTAGAGCCTGTCTCTATGGAGTTCTTGAGGTGGAGATCAATGAAACCCGTGCTGTCGATCAGAGAGCGGAATGGCTTGGACACGGACCGGAACCGAAGAAGCGACCGGACTGGCAGCCGGCAGAGGACGGCGATAAGAATCTCCGACGGCAGGTCCGCCATGATCGGGTTACTCTTTGAAGTCGATTTGTGAGCATCAAGGACTAGGGCTAGGGTTGACACTGGGGTCAGTGCTCGAGAATGGGGGAAATTGCTTAAGGTACAACCAGAAACT
>NC_081542.1:49722440-49727105 GCF_901000735.1 Corylus avellana
AATCATCAATATCATTAATCAAACAGAATTCTACTCATTTGTCCTTATGAGGTAGATCAATTGGTTGAGACCATACCTAATAAAGTAAAGGTTACTAGTTCGAATCTCCATCCCCCTTTTGTGCAAACACTTTACAAAACCTGACAAGAATGTCCTTAGTGTATAAATTATTGCAGTTGAAGAACAGCAACTTTATTATACTCCGAGAAATACCCAAACTTTTGGAGCTTTTGTTTTGGACACTATGTGGATGCAAGATGGGTCATAGGTTTGACAGAGTAATGCTAAAAGGCCTATTAGAATACAAGTAGAATACAAGTAGGCTTTTTAAAATTACTCAATTTTGACATGGTGACCATTTAACATCCATGAGAACACCCTCGTCCAGGAATAAAGGAAAAAGGATAACATAGAAAAACACTTATCAAAAAAAAAAAAAAAAAAAGGAAAAAAAAAAAAGAAAAGAAAAGAAAAGGGATAATATATATATATATATATATATATATATAACTTCAATTAGAATGCAGTGTAAATCCACTCATTTACGACATCTCAACCCAAAACCAGAGCCTTGAAATGTTAAGGGGAGCAATACCACAAACTAGAATGTTAAAGCAGCCAAAACTAGATATTGAAATTATTATCTATTTTCTTTCTTTTCTAAATTAGCAAGAGGGAAGCTTTCCATTGTCAAACCCCATATGTACTGAAATCCACCTCTTCAATTTTCCACGTCTCTTCCGGCTGACGTGGTGGGTCTTGCCGCTATGTGTATTATTATTAGCCAATAAGTGAGTTAACACCTCAACCAAATAGTAGGGGTTCTCTATATTTAGCCTGCTCAAGTTCAAACCATCGGGGCCGTAGCTTGGGGTTTTAATTGGGAGCATGCAAATCTAAAAAACGGCATAGTTTATCTTTTGAAGATGAGACATTTTTTTAAAAAAAAATTTAAATTCAAATAAGGAAAAGCGGGTTACATGGGATAGAACATCAACAAAGGGATAGACACCCCTACAACAAACCCAAACGATAAAATACAGTACATAATCAGAAACAGTAATAAAGTATAAGTAATGGTTTTATTCATAATTCAGAAGAACAATAAACAAGTTGAACTTTTTCAAGAGCCGCACAAGGCGGTTGATAAACAGAGGCTCAGTATCAAGCGGTGAAAACAACAACTACCTCCGTTAAGAAGAAGTTACAGGAAAGCTACCGTAAAAAATCGGATGTGAGTCATTGAAGGACAAACACTAGCAACAAAAGTTTGTCCACAAGATCAAACCACTTCGAAGATGAGATATTATTTGCCTAAACCGGTACAATATCCTTGGGCGGATCCCACGAGCATTGTCCAAGAGATGCTTTAATTAAAAGAATTATTGTTAATTAACTATTAATCCCACTAGATAAATACGAGCAATGCTTACATGTAAGCTTAATCCACGTCATGCAAGTATACGTGGGCCTTTATATTCCACTTGTATAAGACGTCATTTTCAGGTCTATATAAAAAACTACAATAATATGTACAAATTCTAAATCCGCCTGCGTGATCTTTATCACCTGTCCACTTGAGAAAAACCCAGATAAACCTCAAAGGCGAAAATATATATGTATATATATATCTTTCATTGCACCTTTAGTACAGTTACGTACACAACTAATTTTACATGATTGGTTGCGTGGTTGAGTAACCCATCTCCTAATTCGTCTATAAATATGGAAAGAAGTCGGAATTGGCTTTTTGATCTTTTCTATGATTGCTAATGGTTATTAATTGTGTGAGAATTAGCGGTAGGGATTCAGAGGTCCACGTAATAAACGTGAAGTTTGAGATAAAATTCTGTATGCGTTTTATTTCTTAAACTTGACTTTAAATAGAAAGCTTACCAGACATAAACTTGGAATGAGTCCTACTACAACTGATCTTATGAGGACTTAGAGAAAATTAGAAATAGGATCATAGCCTTTACATTGCTGTAGATCGATCTCATCCTTTTATGTAACAGTAGTTGGATAGAGCTTGTGACTTCTATCTAACTACTAATTCCTACTTCTACTGGAACTAACTGAGATAAACAAATAGATAATACCAAAAAATTAAAGAAAGATAGAAGTAAGCAGCAAATAAAATTTAAACATGCCCCGTCACTTTTTTTTTTTTTTTTCTTTTTTGGGTTAATAACTTTTTTGGCACTTGGGTTTTGAGGTTTTTTTAATTTTCTCCCATAGGTTTTAAAACATGACAAAACTAGTACCTCAGATTTTGGAAAAGACCAAATCACCACCTCGAGTTTGAAAAATTCTATGGGGGTGGCCGAACCACCCCCTGGGGATGGTTCGGCCACCCCCAGTTTGAACTTAGGGGTGGCTGAGCCACCCCCAAGGCTGGTCTGGGGTTGGCTCCCCCTTTTAGGCTCAGGGGGTGGTTCGGCCACCCCATAGAATTTTTCGAACTGGAAGTGATGATTCGGTCTTTTCTAAAATTCGAGGTACTAGATTTATTATGTTTTAAAACATAGAGGAAAAAATTAAAAAACCTTAAAACACAGGTACCAAAAAAGTTATTAACTATTTTTTTTTTTTACAAATTTAAAGGGCATTTTATAAATTCACATGTGAGTCTTTAATGAAAAATTTAAACAAATTTGATAAGGAAATTTAAATTTAATACTGAAGATATTGTAGAGTTTTATATGAAGGAAAGTTGAAGGAAGTAAATTACATGCGTGCCGCCTCAGCTCTCGTGCGCCACGCTGGAATGTACGTAGGACCCTCGACCATGTTCGTCACGTAAGAAAATAATTGGCATTTATAAGCTAAATCCAAACGACACCAATGGAGAGAAAATTGAACTTGTCCACTGTGCCTCCAATCCATCCATCACAGCTCATAATTAGAAGAAAGCCGACTCTTCTTCCAACTATATATATCCATTTCCATGTAAAATAAACCTCCCCACCATTTTCTCTTTCTCCTTTTCCTTTCTCCAAAATGAACGGCGATGATCGGATGTCGTATTCCATCTCCGACGACCCCAAGACCCCACTTCTCCCTATCCACGACGAGATCCAACGGCGACCCAGCTTCCGTTCCTCTCTTACATCCATTTTCACACTCAAAAACTTGTACATCCTCCTCGGACCTCTTTTGTGCGCTATCATATACCTCTGCGTCAAGCCTGGCGGCTCCCTGACTGGCTCCGGCCGGAACATGTTGGCCGTCCTTGCTTGGGTCTTTGCTTGGTGGCTGACGGAGGCAGTGCCCATGCCGGTGACCTCCATGTCACCGCTCTTTCTCTTCCCACTCTTTGGGATATCCTCTGCCGATGACGTGGCGCACTCTTACATGGACGATGTGATTGTGCTTGTTCTAGGAAGCTTCATACTTGCTCTCGCTGTCGAACATTATAACATTCACAGAAGATTGGCTTTGAATGTGAGTTCATAGCTACCATTTATTTATTTATTTATTTTCACTTATTTAATCGGTTAGAATTTTTAAAATAACTGATAATTTAATATAATATTATAGTCAATATCTCAATTAAATATTTAACGTGTTAAGTCTCACTTATTAAAAATAAATTTAAACTCATTTTAAATTTACCTTTTCTTATTAGTTTTAAGAAACGTCGTCTCGTTCAAATAAACAGAATAATATCGAATTAATTATATTTGAAAAGAAAAAGATATTTTTTAAATACAATTAACTAAATATTATTTAATTCAAATTAAGTAGAGAGAATATGTGCAGACGTAGTCCTCTCTCTCTCAAATAATTGATCGTGTCTTACTACAAAGTCTCTATTGAATTATTTCACCCAACGTGCACACGTGGCACAAAACAGATAACGATTCTATTTTGTGGAGATCCATTGAATCCACCACTTGTACTCCTTGGGATATGTGCCACCACGGCGTTCGTGAGCATGTGGATGCACAACGTGGCAGCAACGGTGATGATGATGCCCGTGGCGACTGGGCTCCTACAGCGCTTCCCAACGGGCCCAACGCAATCCAACGTTGAAAACAAGTTCTGCAGGGCAGTGGTTCTGGGGGTGACATACTCTGCTGCCATAGGAGGGATGAGCACGCTTACGGGGACAGGTGTCAATGTGATATTGGTGGCCATGTGGAAGAGCTATTTCCCTCAAGAAGAGCCCATCAGCTTCAGCACATGGTTCTTCTTTGGTTTCCCTCTGGCTTTGTTGGTTTTCTTTGTTTTGTGGGGTATACTCTGTTTGTTGTATTGCCCAAGAGGTTCAGGGCAGGCCCTCGGTGCTTATTTGGACAAAGCCCATTTGAAGAAGGAGCTTGAACTTTTGGGTAAGACTCAATAGAACTCAAATTAGTTTCTTTTGTCTTAATATACTTGGAAATGAAGCTGATAAAGTATGTGGTTTTACTTCTATTGAGCAGGTCCAATGGCTTTTGCTGAGAAGATGGTGCTGGCTGTATTTTCGGTGCGTTGCCAAGTAGTGTATAGTGACTTGTGAACAGTAACGCTATTCAAGCATTATAACGTTTGAACAGTTAAAAGTCGCAGTTTATTCAAATGTGGAAATTTTTGTAGTGATAATGTGTGAAGTATAAATACTAACATGGGAATGCACTTTAGATTGACACAATAGGTTGGTGCAGATGCTCATAGTTTTGT
>NC_081542.1:49727205-49767876 GCF_901000735.1 Corylus avellana
AAATCTTCAATAAATAGAACGCGTCTTCGGGTCTTCAATAATTCAACGTCGACGTTCGGAGAAGGATCCTCTCCATTTCAAGTGAAATGGAGAGGGTCCATTGCCGTGACGTTCACGGAAGACCGGAGTAAGCTTCAATGCAAGAACTGTGCTATATGTTCTTTTATTTATTTGCTAGAATTGATAACATTCATCAACTTTGAGGCAAATACCTCGTTCCTAGCAAGATTCAAATATGGTTGACCAGAAAGGTTAGAAAAATGCACACCAGACATATATATATATATATATATATATATATATATATATATATATATATTACATCCACTCTTCAACACATTTGAGTCGTATTATTGGCTTCAAAGTTTGGATTTTTTCAGGCCAGTAATTATTGGCTTGTCAGTCAACAAGCAATTCAACTCCTTGATGAATCTTTCCATGGCTGGAGCAGGCAAGGAAATTGGGACTACGATCCCATCCTCTCCCTTGTTGTTCTTGTAAGGTACATAAAAGCTTATGCTCCCCGCTCCCTCCATACTTTTTGCTGGTCCACCATAAGTTGCCTTGCCCCATCCAAAGTCTACCTCTCTAAATCCGGCACGTGTCACATCTGACACTACGATAGATCGCACCATAGTGAAGTTGGGTCGACCTCTGATCACCAACATATCAGCACATGATCGCATGTACTCCTCTGTCACCTCCTTTTTCGCCTTCTTCACCAATTCTACAGCGTAACCTAATGGATTCTCACATAGCTTCCCAGAGGTTGTTACCGCTGCGGGGTACACGAAAACATTACCATAGTAACCAGTCGGTAACGGAGGGTTCAATTTGCTGCGTGCATTTACAATGCACATCACGCGCACCTCCTCGTCACGATCGTATTGTAGCGCTATGGTACGACAACGCCAAAGGCAGGCGGTGATTATCTCGAATGTGGAGCATTGGCTCAGGTGACGTGGCATGAATCTACGGAGGGTAGACACCTCAATAGGGCCGAAGAAGAAGGAGCGGTGAGCCATGTCGTCAAGTGAGAGGAAGGTGGCGGCCACTTCGTCATACTCTCGATGTGTGCACGTCACGCTTGTTGGGTCTCTCGCATTGAGAAGGTGCCTTTGCCACACGGGTTGGATAGATGGAGCACGTGCACCATGTGCCATCTCGGCCATAGCCATCATGAACTGAACCAGCCCAGTAGCATCACTCATTGTGTGGTTAAGGCGTAGGGCAAAGATGAATCCACCACACTTGAGACGTGTCACCTGCCAATCAACACAAGAAAGAGGTTTGATAAAGACACAACACAAACCCAACTTAAAACCAACTTCTCTCCTACATGGCATTTATTTATTTTTTTATTATATTTTTTTTAAAACCAAAGTAAAGGCACGTAAAAATCAAATTTCAGAAATCCTAAAATTCCTCTCTCAGTCCCTTGCTCTCCCTCCCGCGCTCACCCTCTCTCCTCCGGCGAGTTCATCGGCCACCGGAAATCCCCTCTCAGTCTCTCGCTCTCCCTCCCGTGCTCACCCTCTCTCTCCTCCGGCGAGTTCTTCGGCCACCGGAAATCCTCTCTCACTCCAGCACTCTCCCTCCCGCGCTCACCCTCTCTCTCCTTCCGCGAGTTCTTCGGCACCGGCGAAGCTGTCCGTCCACTGTCTCTCTCACTCCGGCGAAGCCGAAGGCTCTCTCTCTCCTCCACCGGTGGTAAGCAATCCCTCTCTCTCATCCACATTCAAAATCTAGGGCTTTTTGATTTATGTGTAGTGGGTGCTAGAATAGTGTATTAGATTTATATGTATTTAGGGTTTAGATTTCTGTTTTTTTGAATATTATTGCTCTCTTTGTATCGACCAAGGTCCCTTCGTGCTATATGCAATTCTCTTGTTCTCGAAGAGGTCTTCTTTATGAATTCAAAAGACATAGTTATAACAGAGGAACACAAATGGTTTGCAAGTGCTTAAAAACAAATGGAAAATGGTGAAATGGAATTTATACAGTTCTTTGGAATATACCTCTGAGAAATCCATCTGGGGTTTCATGAGTGGACTACCTTCAAGAATCCTATCTCCATATGAATTAATGGCTGCTTTAATTGACCCAATTCTTCATCTGTTACCTAGCTTTGCTCTATCCATTCCAGCCTGTTTGTTCTAAACACAAAAAAAGTGAAAATTATTTGCACTTGCTCAGTCTTTAGCTCAAATTTGGAAATTGAAGCCAATTTTGTGGAAACCAAAACTTTTCCAGAATATTATTATTCTTAAATGCTGTTGATTAAGTATATGTAATCTCACCTCAAAAAGTTTTTCACATAGAGCTCATAAAAGTGGTCTGTGAGTCCTTATACATTTGTTAGCTTCTAAGAAATAAGTTATATATAATATTATTCTTAAGTAACTTTTCCAGAATATTATTCTTAAGCACTGACAATTTGATTAGTTAAAAAAGGAAGATAAGTTAATAGTCGATCTGATTTTTTTAGAGGAGAAAAAGGACAGATAGTTCATTGTAAAATTAGCATACCTACAATCCCCAGGTAATATAGGCAAAATTTTCCGAACTGGCCATGTTATAGAATCTTCAATAGCATCCCGTATGGTTTCCTGAACAAAATAAATTTCATTAGATTCCTAATGCTTGTTCATGATTTAAGCATTATGGGCTTAAGATATAATGACAGAATGCAGTGCAGGCAAAGTGATTCACATCTGTAGTAATATCACATGTGATGTTCTATTCCATCCCATCTGAAGTTCCTGCCTGCAAATGTGAGTTAACATAGCCTGGACTACTCCACCTGATATTGTTGATTCCTTCCAGAAAGTATTGGGCAAGTTATAAGACCAAAACATAACTTCTCTTCCAAGATTAGTCCAATAACACACGGATAGCCTTAAATGCCATCTGGCACCTGGTTGTGTGGAATTTGAAGCTAGTGAAAATCTTGCTAGATCTGAACATGCTGGTTTATGAGGCCAACCAACAGGATCAACAAAGAATTATAAGAACAAAAGGAAAAAAGAAAGAAAGAAAACAAGACAAACCCCATATCTGTGGAATATACCTTTTGAATTATACATTAGGTAAGTGGAAAAGTTTGAATTATACCTTTTGAATTATACCTTTTGAATTTATATTCTAGTTTGTCTTTATAGTTCACACTGCTTTTTATAGTTCACACTGCTTATACAATAATATTTTGAATTATACATTAGGTAAGTGGAAAAGTTACTCATTATAGCTGCCTAAATGGACAAGGATGGTGAAGTTGAATCTTTGTATACACGTATTCCAAATGATGAAGATTTTTTGGAGCAAGATTGCCCTCAAATAGGTTTGACTTTTCATCTTTTGTTTGTGTTATAATTTTGCTTTGACACACCAAGATGGCTTTTAACTTTGTATCCCGTTTTGATAGATGTGGATGAAGAAGTTGAAGAACAAAATGTCTTAAGGATCACTTGTTCGGATGAAGAGTTGGATGGGGATGAAAGTTCGAATGAAGAGTTGGATGGAGATGAAAAAATTGAAGAAACAGAGATGATCGGTGGGAATGAAAAAGTTGAAGAACCAAGGATGATCGGTGGGAATGAAAAGGTTGAAGAACCAGGTGTGTCAATGACTTTTAATTCACATGAAGAATTTATTTCATATTATAAGGCATATGCTATGCAAGTTGGTTTTGCTGTATTAAAAAGAGTTATTAAGAAGAATGTAGATGGTAATCCATATTACATGGTCCTGACATGTATGCGTGATGGCCAAGTAAGAAACAGCAGAAGTACGGGTATAAAGACCAAATTAGCAACTAATAGAACGAAGTGTAATGCTAGGATTTATGCGAATTTATGGGATGAGGGAACGTGGTATTTGAGTAAAGTGGTGCTTGAGCATAATCATCCTGTAAGCCCCAAAAAAATAAGGTTTCATAGGTGTTATAAGAATATGAATTATGCTGCGAAAAAAAGGCTTGATCTTAATGATAGGGCTGGAATACGTTTGAATAAGAATTTTAACTCATTGGTTGTTGAAATGGGGGGGTTTGAGAATGTTCCCTTTGATGAGAGAGATTGTCGGAATTTTATTAACAAGGCAAGAGAGCTTCGGCTTGGCAAAGGAGGTGGTCAGGCCCTTTGTGATTATTTCGTAAGAATGCGATAATTGAATGATAGATTCTATTATATGATAGACATGGATGATGATAGTAGGTTGCGAAATGTGTTTTGGGCTGATGCACGAAGTAGGGCATTGTATGAATATTTTGGGGATGTCATTACATTTGACACCACATACTTGACTAATAGGTATGATATGCCATTTGCTCCCTTTGTAGGAGTCAATCATCATGGTCAATCTATACTTTTTGGGGCAGGATTATTGTCAAACGAAGATACAGACACATTTGTTTGGTTGTTTGAGGCATGGTTGAAGTGCATGAACTACAAAGCTCCAAGTGCAATTATAACAGATCAGGATAGGGCAATGAAAAATGCAATTGAGATAGTTTTCCCAAAAACACGACATAAATATTGTCTATGACACATTATGAGAAAAGTCCCCGAAAAGCTTTCAGGATATGAGCATTATGATCAAATTAAGATGGCCCTAAATATATGTGTGTATGACTCTCCCAATGTTGATGATTTTGAGGGAAATTGGAAAAGTTTAATTGAGAGTTATGAGCTTCAGAATAACCCATGGTTGAATACGTTATATTCTGAGCGGACTTTTTGGGTGCTGGCATATATGAAAGATACGTTTTGGGCGGGAATGACTACAACGCAGCGGAGTGAAAGCATGAATTCTTTCTTTGATAATTACGTGCATGCACAAACGACTCTAAAGGAATTTGTTGATCAATTTGATAATGCTTTGAAGAAAATGGTGAGAGGGAGGCACGTGCTGATTTTGATTGTTATAATCGCACGAGTCCTTGTGTAACAGACTTTGCTTTAGAGAAGCAGTTTCAAGATGCTTATACAAATGCAAAATTCAAAGAAGTTCAAGCAGAATTTAAGCCACGTTCGAATGTTAATAATTGTCTTCTAAAAAGTGAAGGTGCAATTTCTACGTATCAAGTGATTGAAACTGATGGAAACCGCATGATGAACAAAACATTTAGTGTTTTCTTCAACACCGATGAATTGGAAGTGAAGTGTACTTGTGCATTATTTGAAGTAAGAGGAATCATATGCAGACATTCCATTTCTGTTCTACTTACGAGTGGGGTTACAATGTTGCCACCTAGATATATTCTTGATAGATGGAGGAAGGATATAAATCGAAAACATGTTTTGATTAAGAGTAGTGGTGACGTGTTGGTTAATAACTCCAATGCCCAGAGGTATGATGAATTTTGCAAGCATTGTGAAGAATTAGCATTGCTCACATCCAAGAACGTGAAATATTTCATGGAAGCGATGAAAAGTGTTGATATGTTAACGGAGAAATACCGTGCCTTAACGTTGGTTGAGCCCAATCAATGTGATGAAGTCATTTCAATTTGTGATGAGGTACTTTTAAGTAATGAGGGCACTACGGTGCAAAGTGAGAAGGTGCTTACTCATGTTAAGGCTACAAAGAAAGGGAGACCACGCTTCCTACGAATGGTCCCAGTTATAGAAAAAGTGACCAAAAAGTCACAAGGTAAGAAATCCCAAAGACGAAATAAGCAACAGGGCAAGAACACTGTCAACAAGCAAGGGAAAAAGAAGAAGGTACATAACCTATCTCAAGATGACCTCAACACTTCTCAAACTTCATTGCCTCATACAACACAGGTGATTAATATATGACGATTTACCTGATTTTGGGTGCACATATCATTTGCTCAAATATGATTTTTCATTTGTTTAATTTATATTGTAGGGTTCCATCAATGTGGCAGCAACAATGGTTGATCCAAAGTCTGAGTTGTCAAAATTGATCAGCCAACACAAATATGAAGAAGCCTTCGTCGCAGCTTTTCGAAGATGTGATGTGTCTATTGTATACTGGCTATGCTCTCAGGTTTATAAATTCATCATGTTATCTTAGTTATTAATGTTATATATTTAAAAGAAGTTGCCTTAAAGGTTTTTTTTTTTTTTTTTTAGGTTGATCTACAGCATATATTGTCTATATATCCTCTTCCATTGAGCCAAGTAGTATTACTTCACCTTTTGCGGCATCTAACCTACGGTATCAATATCAATATGTCCCACACATTTGGTTGGATGATAAGCGTCGCCAATGCTATAATCCCAACAGACCCAATGATTGCAATGCAGTTGCAGCCCATTTTCAATGAAGTTTATGCCGTTCTCAACCATCGACAATACTTGCCTACGATTACTGGTGATGAGCTTTCAAGTATCCGCTCTCTGATACATGTCATTATGTCCAAGAGCATGTAATATAGTTTATGCCTTTGATGTTGGCATTTTTTTTAGGGAATTTGCATGTAACTGTCTTTTTGGAAAGTTGCTATGTGACTTTGTCTTTTTGAGAAATCGTCATGTAACCCTTTAAAATGATTGTGTTGGGAGCAACGTGGAAGAGCTTTGTCATTTATGTTTATTGCATATTTCTTACTGTTTATGAAAGTTTTTTATAGGATTCTTTGATTTTTTGTTCATTTATTTTTTGGGGAAGTTGGATTTATGGGTTGCTAGTTGTTTTAGATAGTGGGGCCAAGGTTTGAGCAAACTAGATATTTTCAGTTGTGGAGTTGAACCTTTTTCTTCTTTTTTCCCTTCCCAACAGACATTTTCCCTAGTGTCATATCTTAACTCTTTGATGGACTAGTTACTTGGTTATATTGGTGTAGAATGAAAACAGTACTCCTTGGCAGGCCACAACCACTCCTGTGGAGATGAGTCCTTTCATGTCAGCTAATAGAATTAAGAAGCCAATATTGCTTATCCACGGAGAAGACAATATTACAGGACATGCATTATAAAGTCCTGTAAATCATATATTTTTTTTTTAATGATATTGGCATCATAAAATTGCTTTGAACTTCAATATCTTGTTCTGCCCTGTGAAAATCCATGAAGATGTCTATAACAGTTCCATTATTTTCTGTTCGATGCTTGGTAATTTAGCTCACTTGGGTGCCATGACTTGGAAGTTTTCTGGATGATAACTTTTGTTGCAATCCAACATTGAACTCAATAATGTAAGTATTAACTCTTTTCTTCATACTACAGATTTTCAAAATTTTGGCATTTTGCGAAGTAATTTGGTTACTCTCTGTGTTAAAATACTTACCTAAAGAGGGAATAGATGTTTCTTCCTATGCTTCTTTGCAAATATTAGCATCCAATTTGTTGCTACCTATTTACACTTCTTGCATATTGATGGTTTTGAACCAAAAAGAAGAAAATCGCTTGTTCAAACTCTGCTGCTTTCTTGCATATACTCCGCAATTTCTAGCACAAAATGATTCACACAGCTCAAGGTGTCAGGGATCATATGACTTCCACTAACTGTCTTATCATTATTTTAAAAAAATCATAGCCATACAAACTTTCCCAATAATTAAAAATGCAGAGTATTGATTGAAACCTAAATATCTCTGGAGGTATATGCATCATGACAGAAGCTTAAACATTTGCCATTACATACACCCATATAAACAATATTAATCACTTACTATTTTTTCTTTTCCTTTTTCGTAAATGGTCAAATGTTTAAGAAATAAGGATAGTTGGGGTGAATAGATCATAATCCAATCATAATTAGATTTTTTTTTAAAAAAAAAAAAAAAAAAAAAATTAGTGTCGACAAATTAAAGTTCCAAATTATAAAAATCTGCAATGTTTATCCTGCATGCCAATAATGCATGCCAATTTTATCATGCATGTCCTCTGGGAAACTGATAGATAGTTGCAGAAATGTTGTGTGTCAAATACTACTGATCTAAAAGCAGATATTGACGCATCTAAACATGATGTAAGCAAAGATGCTACAGGTTCCAAAAGCAACAAACGCATCAAATTTACGCAAAAACACACATCAATTTTATTTTCTTGAACATTGCTTCCAAGTGTAATTCAAAACTGTAATTTGACATGTCATTTGATCCTCATTGAGGCATCATTACGTAAATTTGATGGTTTTCCTCGTGAGATATCAATGCGTAAATTTGATGTCCGAAGTGTAATTCAATATTATTGAGACTTGAAATGTCACTTGATCCAATACTTGCAGTACTGCGTATATTTGAAGCTTGTAATTCTCACATGAATTTTAAAAATGCATGTGAAAATTATTTTCTCTAAGAATAAATGTCACATGCTTTGTTAATCCTATTAAAAATATATACCAGAATTGCTTGTTTTAAAAAAACTGATGCCAGTTTACACATGCTACAAAGAATGCCTGCCTGCTACAACTCCTCTTCACTTGTCTCATTTACACGTATGATGTATGCATAATAACGGTGAGTAGTCTAGCATTTCCCTTGAGCAACCATAATAGAAACCACAAGCAAATACCATAAAAAATTTGATGAATTTATATCTAAAGCAAACACTGTACTCCACAAATCAGTACAATATGTTTATTCCCTTAAATTCCAAAGTAAAGCTCATCTTAAGATTCAAGAGCCAAATATAGGGGGAACACAAAATGATCAAACTGCAGAATGTGTCCACTCATGACAGAAACAAAGAAAGATTTATTCTTCGGCAGTAACAACACTAATCTCACCCTTCTCCAACAAGTCATAAAATTGCCACACTTTCCTCTGTTCATTCCAGTGATGCATTTTCCAGAGGCCACCAGCAGCCAAACCAAGTGCCAACCCAATGCATAACTCCTTCACAACACTTGGTCCTTTCAAGGTGGCATGAGCAACCCTAGAGCCAGCCATTGTGCTTCTTTAGTAGAAAGCTTGTAAAGTCTGCAAGTAGAGACGACGGCCATTTTCATTATTTTCTTTTTAAGAGGCACAAAAGTAAAATCAACAAGCCAATCAATTAAAATAACCAAACAATATTTCCAAAGGATAAGTAAATGCCAGATTACAACTGTTATTACAAATTAATATTGTCATATTAGTTCAAACACCCAGTAAGTGAATTTGTTACAGAGTATATTACCGATCGACACGAGTCTTACTGCAGCTAGGGGCGAAACTACATTGTGAAACCCCCAAACCTCAACGCGTTCCCCATATATAACCCTTTCAAAATCAAAATTTTACTGCCCAAAAAAGTTCTTTTTGGTTTTGTCCCCTGCACCTAAAATTCTAGTTCCACCCTTGATATGCAGCCTATGAAAGAACAAGGACAAGCTAGTTATTGCAACTTCAATATTGTGAAAATCTTGATAATCATATGCTGCTAGAATCAAATATTAATTGCAACCTGACAGCTTCATACTCATGCAATGAGTTGCACGGTTAGACATTCAATTTGTTTATAAGAAAGCAAAGATCAGTGGGCAAACTTCTAATAACCTTTAGGTATCATCACTGGTTCATCATACATTAATGTTCACTTTAAATTCCAAATCTGTTCTTGTCCAATTATCAGTCTCAAGAAAACATATACTTTCCTACTCCAAAACCGCACATTTGACACCTAAAAAGGCCATAAAGTACAATTAAATGTCAATGCCCAGGTTCAGTGGAAAGAGAAAACTTTCCTATAACACTAAAATTGCATCAATACAATAATACATATAATCTCCAACAAGAAGTTCCAAATTTTAAAACGATGCTTTACCTTACCGCAGCACAAGCACTCCCCACCAAAAACAAATATTCACTACCCAATCAAACATAGAACTAAAAAACAATAAAACCACCAAAACTGCCAGCTTTCTCGGCATCCAACCAAACAAAAACACATCAAAGACACAGAGGCCGAGAAAACAAAACCAAAACCCTAATCAGAAGAAAAAAAATCAATAATAAAAAGATCTAACAGGGGGATTTGAGTTTATAAGGAAGAAGACACACCAGGATGAGATCGAAGGGGGTGGCCTGGTCGACCTTGACGAACTCGGCGTCCCAGGCCTTGAGGTCGTTGTCGGAGGTGGAGCGTTCTTCGGACGCGGCGGCTGCTTTGGGAGTCTCGACGTGCTTCTTGCAGTACTCGGTGGCCGAAGACGTCGCCGGAGTGAGAGAGACAGAGACGGAACCTTGCGCCGGAGGAGAAAGAGGATGAGCGCGGGAGGGGGAGGGGGAGCGAGAGACTGAGAGGAATTTTGGATCTGAAAGGGGAAAAGACAGCGTGAATGGTTTAAAATTCAAACTTTTATTTTTTTATTATTTTTAAATGCCATGTAGGAGAGAAGTTGGTTTTAAGTTGGGTTTGTGTTGTGCCTTTAACATTTTCCGAAACAGAAATGTTCTTTCTTGATTCTTCTAACCTCTTTTTGCCACGTCCTTTCGGTGGAACGGTTTTGCATGCCCATTTTCTGTTTTCTAATAGTAAGTGGGCTTTTTTATTTCTTGAATTAACCCTAAATTCAGCTCAAGTCTTGTTTAATATTCACGAGCTTCTTGATGCAAACTAGTCGTCCTGGATGTCTTTTAAGACTAATGTTAAGTACCATCTTTTTATCCTTTTAAAATTCTCTTAAAGTTGATATGATTTTTAAAATCACCATTAAATTTTAGATGAATCATACTTAAATTTTGATACAATAGTAATTTTGAAAGTTACAATAGCTTTGAGAGAATTTTAGGAGGATAAAAAGATGGTACCTAATATTACTAGTATTTTAAAGTTCACTGAGAAGCAATCCGACGGAGGATGCTTGCGGTCGGCGCCGCATTCTTGGACGATGAGTGCGCATTATCGATTGGCCATGATGGAGAGCTCGAGATGCATGTTGATGAAAACGGTGTCGTTGATTAGATCCTACGTACCATGTCTTTGAAACGCATTGTAAACGTAAATTTAGAAAATTGAGATGAATATTTGTCTTTCCATCCTAATGGTTACTATTCAATGTATAACAGACCCAATTGTAAATAAATAAAAGAAAACGTTTTCTTGTTAATTAATATTTTTTAGAGAGTATTCTTTATTATTTTATTTTAAAAAAAAAAATATTTTGATATGACATAAAATAAAAATAATTTTGAGAGTTTTATATCTTGAGTTGTTTATTATTTATTATTATTATTATTATTTTGTAAAAAAAAAAATGTTATCTAACAAATGTCAATACTCCAAATGGGTGTATTGCTTTAATCGTTGGGCCTTTTGCCAAGAATGATGAGGTATGGTCCTTTTACAAGTATGGAAGGTAACATAATTTCAACTTTTTGATGTCTACTACTCTTAATACACTGCCAAAGGTCTAAAACAGCCTTTAGCCCGAGCACTAATCCTAGTGGTTGTGAAATTTGAGTCAACAAAACATACAATGCTCCAATATCATTTTGGAAGTCTCTCTTATACCATTTTTGTGTCCCTTTAAAAATAAGGTAACTTTTAAAATTACTATTTGATCAAAATTCAATATTGAAATAATAATCAATCACAAGTCTAATGGTGATTTTAAGAGCCACAATATTTTTGAAAAAACAAAAAAAATGACTCGTAACATTACTCATAAATTGGGGTGGAATGGAATAAGCATTTCTATTCCTTTGTTTGGTATCAATAAATATACCTTCATTATAATTTGACCAAAATTACCAAAAAAAATCCCTTTTTTTAAAACTCAAATTTAAAAAATAAAATAAATAACAATAAAAAAAAATTGCTTTTTTCTAGAAGGCCGTCCACCCACATAAAAACCCGGGGTGACCGCACCACCCCCGATGACACTTGGGGGGGGAGGGGGGGGGGCCGTGGCCACCCCTGAGAGACTGTAGAGGTAGTCGCGACCACCTCTGACATGAATCAAAGGTGGCAAAGGCCACCCCAGGTTCTATGGTGGGTGGCCAGCCACCCTTAAGTTTAACAGTTATTTATTTATTAATTTATTTTTAGGGTTAAGGGGTTGAAAAATAATAAAAATAGAATTTTTTTTTGTTTTGAAAAATTGTGTCTATTCTTTAAGAAATAGATATTCCTTTAACTCTTTTTTTTTTTTTTTTTTTTAAAAAAATATATATATATTTATTCCTCTTTCTATTCCTAGGAATAAGCCACTACCAAAAAAAAAAAAAATTGTTATTCTATAGAAATAACCATTTCCATTCTAGAGATCTATTCTGCGAACCAAACAAATCCTAAGTCTATTATAGTAGTGCTTACTAACAGTAACATATGAACCAAGTCTATTACTTTAACTAATGGCTTTTCAATTGCATTCTCATTTATCTGATTGTCTATTTTTTCTCCATATTATTTTCTTATTGTTTATGTATTTTTAAATACTAATACATTAATGCATAAAATAATACAGAAAGAGAGATGTGGGTGGGAGGAAAAAAAAAAAAAAAGGCATTAATGATACAAAGTAGTTCAAATGCAAAATGCATTTTGTATAGAGAATCGAATGAACACCTTGATTAAGCTTCATTGCATAATCCATTGTGAGTGCTCTTAGCAACTCAAGACACATCGGCAAAGATTCTGGTTTGGTGAAAGTTCACATCCCAAGTGCCATTTTCTTACTATGCTTCTTCAAGAAATGCTCCCTTCTTGATGTGGATGCTTCTTTCGGTGCTATTTACTTAAAAGGACGTGTGAGAGGCCTGTTTTCTAACATATTGTGTTTGATGCACACATTAAACATAATCAAAGCAGACAAATGAATTCAACAATAAGAAATAACTTGAAAAGCATAAATCTATTGTCACCAACCAAATCAAAAAGTTCATCCTTTAAGCAAGACAGGAGCCTTAGTTAGCAGCACAAAGGCATAAATTGGTGATCCTCAAAAGACATTCAGGTTCCCAAATGACAACCCTTTCGTCTTGTATGCAACAACATATTCAAATATGGTAAAACGGCCGGCCACGTAAACAAACACCCCACATTCACATGCTTTAAGAATTTAATCAAAACTCAAAATATATAAGGAAAGAACCATTCTTTTACTTTTAGAACAACCCTTTTCTACTAGGATAGGCTTAATTATATACTTTTAAATAGTTAAATCCACGATAATTTAACATATAAGTTGGTGTTGCTTCTCAGCTGCTAAAAATATTTGGGACAATAACTATGTAAATAGTCAGTCTCTCCCCATTTTTATTCCCTATATATTGTTTTGAAAAATTGGCTAATATTCAAATATGCTACTAGGAAAGCAGAATATGATTTGCTTTTGCCGAATATATATACATTAGTAGAACTTCTGGTTCGGGCAAGGTTAAGAGTTCATTAATGATCCATAACCATGCTAGGCAAAGATGTCCTTCTTCTGTTAGTCCCATAATGCACATAATTGTAACTATTCAACAGCACAGAAATTTAGGCTTCGTATACTTTGACGTAAAATGATTTCCAAAAAATAATTTTCATATTTTACAGTGTTTACTACGACGTAAAATAGTGGTCAAACCGAAAATGATTTCGGTTTGACCAAAAAACCTTTACATTTTCAGGAAAATGGTTTACAATTTTTAATTTCGTAAACCATTTTCCCTCCTCGGCTCGAAGCTATTCTGATTAGAAAAAAACAAAAAAAAACCCGACGATTTCTCTTCACCTTCACGCACAGCTGCAGCTTCTCCTTCACCTTCACGCTCAACACACACAGGCTGCACAACTCATCTCTCTCTCGGCCGAGCTTCGCTCTTCAAACCCGAAGCAGGTACTCTCATCTCTCTCTTTCTTTGTTGAATTGTATGTATGGAGCGATTCATGGAGCATTTTGATTTTGGTTTGATTTTGGTTTCTTTCTCTGTTGGACAACTGGAATTCATGGAGCATTTTGATTTTGGTTTCTTTCCCTATTAACGTGTCAGATCTGCGATTTTTTTCTAAAGCTTTTCAAGATAAAATTTTTTCTGAAGATTTTTTCTCTGTTTGTCTGAAGCTTTTCGATCTAGAGAAAGAAAATTTCAGATCATCCATTGTGTTTTACTCTCGTATCGATCAGTTGGGACGGATTGGGTTTTGGGTCTATGGTGTGGATTTTGGAAAATGAGAACTTCTAGAGTTGTTTTGGGGTTTTTGATTGGTAGCTGTTGTTTTTCTTGCTTTTTGCCTTTAATTACTCTGACTGGCTGCGAAGAGAATATGGGATGCGATTATGGGAAGAGAGTAGAGAATAAATGCCGTAGCTCTGTTTATGGTTGAATTTGGCTATGATTGTTTTGAATTTCTCGTGGTTTTGCCCACTTTGGTTCGTGTTTGTAGTAAAATTCATCACGCCCCCTCTGCCTCTTATGTAAAAAGGGAGCCAAAAAGAATTGTAGTCGTGCAAAAGTGGTTTACTTGAAACCTTTTTCAGAACGTCAATGTATGTTGCACACACCCATCATTATTGTCTACAGCAAATCTTCATTGCCATGGAAGATTATGAACATTTTAATTGTGATATCAAAAGCCATAAAAAGAGGGGAGTATGACCCACAAGAGAGGCCCAGTTACTTTGGACAATTGCAATCCGTGGCTTTGAACACCAACTGTTTGACGAAAATGGCCAAAGAAGAAGTTCACCAACAGCAACATCACCAACTGGGTCTCTGTCTTTGTCTCTCTCTTTCTCTCTCTCCCAGTTCACTCCCTCAACCTCACCACCACCACCTCTGTCCTCTTTTTTCTCTCTTTTACCATTTTTCTCTCTGGATTTTCTTGCTCTCCATGGACCGAAGTGACAAGCAGCAGCAGCAGCTGTCGTTGGCCAAGTGCGCGCAGCAGCGATGCAATGAAGAATGGTTTGTTTTATGCATTTGTTTTTTTCTATGTTTGAGTGTTGTAATTCACTCCAATTATCTTATTTTTATTATAAGCATATATTTTCATTTCTTAATTGTTTGATATCTCGGTTTATGCCTTTTATCTTGTAATTAGTTCTTATTCCTGTTCATGTGTGCTGGATGGCTAGCTTTTTATTCTATCGTTGCTGAAGTGATGCAATGAGTGATATGTTTTGATGTTTAATACACTTCAGTATCAGATTTTTAGTTCCTGCCTTCCTTTGAATAAAGTTAAATAATTTGTATGCATGTATTTCTATTCTAAAAATTGCTTGAGTTATGTGCTGAAAGGGATGGCTTTATTTTCTTTTCTTGTTTCTTCTATTTTCTTCTCCTTTTTCTTTTTTCAATACTTTATTTTCTGTCTAATGTTGTGACATGCTTTTTATTTTTGTTTTTTTTAAGGCTGAACTGGCCCATTGCTTAGAAAGGGATGGCCTTAAGTCCATCCTTGAAGCACTTGGTTGCTGAACTGGTTCCATTTTTATGTTGTTTGTAGATAGATTTGACCATTTGAATGGAGATGAGAAGGTAGCAAGAGGATTTCTGGTAAAGAATACTAAGCTTAGAAAGTTTTGGTTGGACAACATCTTCAAAAATCATGGAAATTAGAATTTGTGTATTATTGATATGTAGTAAGATACTAATTAACTTGGATGGTAGTTCTTTGGCCAAAATATTATAATATTTGTGGTTGAATTTTAGAATTCATGGTAATTTTTTTTTTCAAGCAAGATGAAAGTAACTTACTTGCCCTTTCATATGTATCAATCTTCCTAGATGTGGAATATTCATAATATTGATGTATGAACATTTTTAGATACAGTACTTTCACTATTTTTTTTTCTAAAAAAATAGAAAATCCAAAAATATTCTCAAATAGGTTGATTGTTTTTGTCAAATTTTAACAATCAAACATAAATTATTTTATATTAATATTTTTATATTTTGAATAAAAATTATATTTTATAGGTTAATATAATTAAATGAAAATATTTTTTTTTTAAAATTTGATTTTCCGTGCGCGCGGTAAACACTGTAAAATGTTTTCGGTGGAAAACATTTTTAAGAAAAATGACTTCCCTAAAAATATTTTCCGACGGAAACCATTTTACGTCGAAGTAAACGGAGCCTAAACGCAACGACAACATCACATTCACAATGATTGCCTCCGTATGACAATTTCAAGCCAACACTAACAAATTGTCACTAGTGCAAATTGAAATAATCGAAGATAGAACGAAATATTACTAGAGCTAATTATAAACAAGACACATGAGATTCTACAACAAACTTTTTCCCTGGGACACACTCATATTTTTAAGTGCAACCTGTGACTTCCTTTATCAATTCCGAGGGTTAAAAAAAATGAAAGAACAACTAGTATGAATCAAGGAAAATGACAAAGAAATTGTCAGTCCTCTAGAAAACAATGTACTTGTTATGTCAAACAACTTATATCTGCCTCTTTTAAAACAAATTGTCAGCTTAAACTATTAATGAGGTAAGATAAACTAAATCTAGTAATCCTTAATTGAAATGGAAAAGTTTGTTGCTTTACCACTTTTCACTTTGTGCCCATTTTCCTCCTCCTGTTTGCTTATAGAGTCAGTTTAAAGCCTTTTGACAGAAAATCATCCCTGCAAAACAATGATCAATCCATCAAAGTAGTAAGTTAAACTTAAACAAAAATAAGTAGATATATGCTATATAGCAATCATGTTGGGTAATTAAAAAGAGTGAAACAAACCAGACTGGTCATGTACATCAATTTTTTTAAACAAACTTGAACTCTTAAGAGAACCAGGAAATTAAACTAAAGAGATCAACTGCTCACGTAAAATTGGTAATTAACCTATCCAGTCAATTGAGAAAGACAAATGCATAACCAGGTATAGAAATAAGCTTGAACAAAAAGTAAATAAATAACTCAATTAAATTTATGTTATCTCACATCTTCTTTCTATTGCTTTTCTTCTTTTCCTCTGACGCTGGTTGCTGTGTCTTCCCATCCATTCGACCACCACCTAAGGGAACAAGGCTTTCCACATAAACACCCGCATTGAATGAATTTGGAGCCCCCTCAATCCTCACTGTCTTGGCTCTCCTCCTCCTCAAATCATACCAAAGTAGCTTTTCCTTGTCCAATTCCAAAAGAACCTTGTCCTTGTCACCACTCTTAGAATAAGCTAAAGGCATCACCTGTCCAAAATCCCTGTTCAAACTTGACTGTGAAACCTTAAACAATTTAGTCCAAGACTCCTTTAATCCATATTCCTTCATCAGCCATACATCAACAAAATCATTACCGTAATTGCAAATCATGCATAGGCGCCCTTCCAAGACCCCCAGATCCATTACAAAACCGCCATCGACATGATCAGGCTGCGGTACAATTCGAAACTCCTCAGCTACAAGATCAAAAGCAACAATCATACAGTACCATCCAAACCCTCCAGGCACCACCCAATGCAAAGCACCACCAGCAAGCGCAGCATACCCTCGTCTATAAAAAAGAAGGTAACCAAGCTGAAACAGATAACGAATATAATAGGGTATGTCCTTGATTCCTCTCCAAGAGTTACTCTTCAAGCTATAAACTTTAACATCAGCAGAGAAAAACCCATTATCACCAACAAACTGCACCATCCTCACCACCTTGTAGTCATCGCTAATGGGGTCGTGCCCAAATCCATAAAAAGTAAAACGACGAGGTTTAACATTTATATAACCTTTAGGAGCCTCAACCGGCATAACAGGCAATATCTGTTGTTTTCTCGTTGATGGGTTCCATAAAGCCATTTCTTCTTCAGCGTTACACACAGCCAACAAGCCATTGCAAGAGCCAAAAACGTCGGTTATACCCCAGATCACATTCAATGGGGGATTGAGTTCCGTGGCGGTGCGAAGCGAATCGAGCTCAACGGAGTAGAGGTACCATTTTTTGAGAACGAGGCTGAATTTGGACTTGGTGGCAAGGGAGTGGCTAAGGTGAATCTTAATGAAATCTGGATCGTCTATTTGGGAGCACCAACGCTTGGATGCGCATCTGAACCGTAGAAGCGTCTTCACCGGAAGTTGGCATAGGATGTCGGTGATTACATCGGACGGGAAGTTAAGGTCTAGCTTGAGGTTTGGCATATCAGACGGGGTATAAGGTTGGCTGTCTGGCTGGGTTTTGGATCGGGAGATTTGAATGAAGAAGCAGTTTCTGGTGCTTTCTAGAGAAATAAAGTAATGATTAAAGGTTCGGCGCATGAAATCATGAAGGATCCGCTTACATTATTAAAATAACACGTAATGCTTTTAATTTGTTTGGTCAGAAGACACCTGTCATATTTGAAAAGATTTGTTTGGAAACATAATAAAGATTGGGATGATATATTTTAATATTATTTAATAGAGTTTAGTTGTGTATGATTTGTTTATCGAGAATGTTAAAGTTACAACCGTTTTCACAAATGGAATTGCACAAGCTGACGTTGCCACGTTAGCTTGTTTTTTTTTTATTCTTTCTTTTCTCTTTCTTTTGTTTTCTACTTCCTTCACCTGCTCGCATTTGCGTTTGCAGAGAGTGAAGGAGAGTGAGTCGATGAGAGAGAGACTCGAGGGCTCACTTCTTTTACTAAATGTTGCGTTCTGTCAACGGAACTCTCACGTCTCTTCCATATGCTCCACCCCTTCAAATCAACACCTCTCGCTTTGGATTATTATTATTTTTTTTTTTTTTTTTTGAGAAAGCTTTCTATTAATCTTTTGAAATTGAGTCAAAGTAGCGTATTTTGTTTTTCTTTTCATTCCCAGTTCAAATCCATCTTTTTTTAATCTGAAAACAAGCCTAACTATCTTCTGAGAACTTCACATGGAGAAAAACCAAGAAATCGCACTGACCCAGGTGAGGATATCAGTTGTCTTTGTTTCATGAGTTTGTCTTTGCAGGGGCACGGCGACCCGACGCTCATGAGGTTCTTGATTGCAAGGTCGATGGACCCAGACAAAGCAGCAAAGATGTTTGTCCAGTGGCTGAAGTGGAGGGCTGCAATGGTGCCCATTGGGTTCATATCTGAATCCGAAATTCCAGATGAACTGGAACCCAGAAAGATTTATCTTCAGGGTTTATCAAAGGATGGATACCCGGTGATGGTTGTCAAAGCAAGCAAGCATTTCCCGTCTAAGGATCCTGTGAGAAAGAGAAGGAAGAAGAAAACAAAAGAACAAGAAAACAAAAGAATGAGAAAAGAACGAATAAAAAAAACAAACCAAGGTGGCCACGTTGTGCAATACCATTTGTGATAATGGTTGTAACTGTAGCATTTCTCTTGTTTATTAATGTGTTATATATATATATTACAACGTATAGGTGAAAGTTGTATTATATCCTGAAATTTATAATTGAGAAAATGTATTCTATAATTTTAATTTATTTATTTCCAAAAAAACTTAAATATATTTAAAATTTAAGATGGTTGCGTAACCCCTTTAGATTTGTTGAGTGGCTACATCTTTACCCCTCCTATGCTTTAGGTGGCCATATCATGTGGGTGGACACAACCCCCTATGGGTGATCGAATGGACCAACCCAGAGAGGGAAATCTTCACCCTCGCAACCCACCACGGGTAGGATCTCTCCTTATGACCCATTGCGAAGGAGATCCCCACCCTCGGGCTCAGGATGAGTCTTTGCCACCCATTGAAGGTGGGATTTCCTATACCTCCCTTACATGTTTAGCTTTTTTGTGTTTTAATTTTTAAATAATGTTGATGTAGTAGAATAATGTAGCATGGGAGACCCTTGTCATGCTATACCTTGACATTATATGCTGTTAAGTTTTTAGACTAAACATGGGCGAAAAGATGTTCAAAATAGTACTTTTGTAATCCAGTGTGACTATTTGATACCAACACAAATCGCAAGTACTAAAAAATAAGGGCACCCATGTTGAGAAAAAAAGGAAAGAGATTAAAAAGGCCCAAACTAAAGTTGACATGAAATTCTACCTCCCTTTTTGTTTTAGGTTCGGTGGGCAGCTCTCTTTCTTCATGACCCCACTGCGGATCAAGCATGGTCCTGTTGTAATGCCCATACAAGTCCAGACTTGGTGGTACCTTCTTTTTTTTTCTTTTTTTTTTCCTTATCAGACTTGGTGGTACAAAATAACTAAGGGTTAGGATTCTTCTGCTTATTGATCTTCTTCCAGTCCCACCCTCAACTACAGACACAGCTTTGATTCCTCTGCAACTATTGTACAAGGATACCATGCAATTCATCCTATTATGAACCACTCAATATTGATGCAAATTTAGCAAAGCCAGAACTACTGATAGCAACCATCCACCCATAAAGAGTTTTAAACAATATATCTTTTAACCTACAACCGTTCTCTCATGCAATGGGGAGCCATCCTCCAGTTTTTGAAGGTCAAATTGGCCACTCCAGCTGACCAAGAACTCCACTGGGCATTACCCACTACAGAAACCAAATCACTAATCTATGCCTCCAGAATCCATTCTCAGTGAAGTCCATCTTACTGATCAAGAACAATGGAATCTCAAACTGCCCCCCATACACAAAGTCCCATTCTCACAATTTTTCTTTATGTCATTTTCTCTGAGGTAAACAATTTCAAAATTCAACAACAATGTAATTTGCTCTATAATTGAACATCACCACCCATTCTTAATCTGCAATCATTTATAACTAGGACTGCACCTCAAAACCAACCTAAATGGTCATGCCATTTTCTCACAGGTCAACAATTTGAAAATTCACAGCATATAGTTCAAAGTCGGTTATAACATCAAATTTCAGTTAAAGAAAAAGTAAATTCCAGCATCAAAATCGACAGATGTCATACAACCTTGTGGATTTAGAGAGGTATACAAACATTTTTGTATATACATGCTTCAAAACCACAGTAACTACAAGTACACAACACCTTACACAAGTGGACAATATATGGCATTAATCAGGAAAAAACCTGAAATAGTATACTCATTCTAGTAAAGGCATTTGGTACACATCGTTGGGATTATTGTTTCCTCCCATCTTCAAGCATTCTCAGCTGATCAAGCATGGCTCTCTCCCTTCACTTTTCACCCTCTGAAGAATAAAGGAGCAAAGATATGTTGCTTATGTGACAGTAAAGTTAAAAGAAACAGAAGGGGCACCCCTTTTTCTTTTTTCTTTTTTTCTTTTTTTGAAAAGAAGGGAAGGGAAGGGTGGTTGATTAAGCGGGTCTAAGAAATATTGGCTCCAGAGAGGAGCAACCTCCCGAAGGAACTAAATACCCTCTGAACCTCATTCTGAAATGTAAGTGTGAAGAAGAAGGTGCCCTTAGTTCGAGATGGCACACTTCCTGAAAGATGAAGACAATAATTTGATTCACCAAATCCTGCCCTAAATACACTCAAATTGAGCATTGCAACCTTATTTTAGACCAAAAGAAGCCACTCTAGTAAGCTTTAAAAGTAAACGCAAACCAAATTCACAAAAGTACATCTTCTCCACGCTTCCGTTCATCCTGCTGTTTGCTTATAGCACCAATTTGAAGCCCTCTGACAGGAAATCATCCCTGAGAAAAAACCAAGGGCCAATTTGTCAGGCACTAAGTCACATGAAAGTATACGATATAAAATTGCACCAATTGCAAGGTGGTAGGAAAACCAAGCTGGGCTAGCCATCATTAAATTGTGAACCAAATCACATACACCACTACTATGAGTGACCCAGGGTCCATTTGAGAGTGCATTTTTAAAAAAATAATCTGCACTTTTAAACCAAATCGCAATTTTGGAGTGTTTGAGATTGCGATTTTAAAAACGAAAATTTTAAAATCGTGAAAAGATCTACGATTTTTATAAGCAGACTAGGGGGTGCTTATTTGAAAATGTGCGAATTTAAACCAAAATCATGATTTCACTTAAAATAATATTTGGCGCAATATTTACCAATGAAACTGCAAATTATATGTTAATGTTATCCAAACACTCAATTTTGGTAAAAACAGTATTTCTTAACATGTTTTACCAAACGTCTATGCAATTTTAAAAAGTAAAACGCAATTTTTTTTTTTTTAAATCGCACTCCCAAAGAGGCCATTAGAACCAGATTATGTAAGCATGTCATCAACGTATCATCACTGTCTAATAACAAAAAACAATGCCAACAGAGATACAATAACCTGCATAAGGAAACCAAAGACAGTCTATTGTCATTTACCTATTTTTCTTATTTTTCTCCTCTTCTAAACTCTGCTTCTTCCCATGATCTCTTCTACTCGCCGCGGTCGGGACAAGACTTCCGACAAAAATTTCGGCCTCAAACGAATCCGGCAAACCGCCCACACTCACATTCTCGACCCTTTTCCCCCTCAAATCGTACCACACAAGCCTCTGATTGTCAAGCTCCACCAGAACCTCCCTACCAGTCTTGGAATAAGCCAAGGGCCTCAAATACTTGTACGACCCAACAACGTCAGCTTTTGCAACCGAAAAGAGCTTAGCCCAAGACTCCTTGACCCCATACTCCCTCATCACCCAAACATCGATACGAACATCCGGGTAAGTCGCTATCATACACACGCACCGACCCAAGACCCCCACTTCAATGTGAAATCTCTTCTCCTCACACTCGGGCAATGGGACCTCCCTAAATCTCTCAACCGTCAGATCAAAAGCGACAATCAGATCAGCCTCTTCGACGTTGAACTTCCGGTTCACCACCCAATGCAAAGCACCACTCGCGAAGGTCCCATTCTTCCTCGCATAACACAGAACATAAGGCATATCCTCAGAGTCTCTCCACTCGTTCGCTCTAAGACTATAAACCTTAACTTTGGACACAAACCCTTCGTTATCCAAATTGATGAACTGCGAAATCCTCACTAGCTTGTAGTCCTCGCTCACCGGGTCGTACCCGAACCCGAATACCCGCGTGCCCAGCAAGCTCGACCCGATTCGCTCAATGGGCAAAAAGGGCAAGACTTTGTGCCTTCTGATCGATGGGTTCCACAGAGCGATGTCCTCGGCCACGTTAGAGATGCAGATCAAGCCGTTGGTGGAGCCCAGGATTAAGATCCGATTGCTGTAGCACATCAGAGGGTGAGCGAGCAAGACGGCATCGCTTAGGGCGTCAAGGTTGATAAGATAGATCTCGGAGTCCCTCCGGAGCATGAGGCTGAGGTTAGAGCCTGTCTCTATGGAGTTCTTGAGGTGGAGATCAATGAAACCCGTGCTGTCGATCAGAGAGCGGAATGGCTTGGACACGGACCGGAACCGAAGAAGCGACCGGACTGGCAGCCGGCAGAGGACGGCGATAAGAATCTCCGACGGCAGGTCCGCCATGATCGGGTTACTCTTTGAAGTCGATTTGTGAGCATCAAGGACTAGGGCTAGGGTTGACACTGGGGTCAGTGCTCGAGAATGGGGGAAATTGCTTAAGGTACAACCAGAAACTTCGCGGTGACTCACGGGAAATGCTTTAGGTAAATAAAACGAAAAGACAAAGAGGGTAGGTGAATTTCTGAATTTAGCCTTGCTTTGGAGGTAAATTATTTATAAGAAAAGGGTAGATTAGTCATACTTGACAAGGACCATACGAAGTTCGGGGCCACTTTAACGCGTTGAGCGTGAAAAAAAAGTCACAACTTAAACTCAACTTTAGTTCAACTTCTCTCTAAAGTTTAAAAATAAAAGAGAATAATTTATTCTAAAAATTGGGTCAAAGTTGATTTAGAGTTGTGGCGATATCAAACCTAAGCATTAAAAGCCAATGGATTGTCCTGTGGACACTATTCTCCCTTATTTTCTTTTTAAATGGATATCTATATTTTATGGTTAGGAATTAAAAATAGTTATGGTTTAAATTAAATCTTATAGATGTGGTATACATGCTGTCACGCATATATACAACAACAAAAATCTGTTCCATCAAATAATAAATGCTATCCAGAAATAAAGAGAATCCAATATCGTTGGTTGGCAAGTTGGTATACCCACTAAGCAATAAACAAAGATGTGGTTTGGACTTTTGATTGTGTGATAGAGAAATGTTATAGAACTCAACAATATTTTTTTTCTGAATTTCCTTTTTCAAATGATTTGCATCCAGTTCATTTAAGAAGAAAAAAAATCTAAACTTATTTATTTATTGAACCCATTTCTAAGTAGATTGAGTTTTCTTCTAAACTAAATTTAAAAAAATTTCTCCAACCTAATTAAAATAAAAACTCCATCCTTGCTAAGTAAGTTGTTGATTAGTAGAATACTTGGGACATCTCTGTGAAAGAAATCCGAAGAATCAGATGCTATAAAGTTGTGTTTGGATTCTCTGAGAATAAAGTCCTTGCACGAGTTGACCACTGACAGAGTACAAGTGTCGAGAGGAATCTAAATCTATAGTTTAAAAAAAAAAGGTTTCAAATGTCCCTGACACTGCCACCATCGAGGGCCATCTCTGGCCTACTATAGCATCCAGGGATTGCTTCAAAAATCATTGTTCTTGGTGGCCCTTTTCTTGGTGCCCAAGCTAAGAAATTATTAGATGACCAATTTTTCAGCCCATTTCCTGTTTATTTTATGGGTTTTCTCAGCATGAGTTAGCAGGCCCATTGGAATTTGGAATTTGTTTTGAGGTGAGTGTTTGGAGGAAGAATAAGCCCAAATGCTTCTTCTTCTTTTTTTGGGTCTGAAATTGGCCCAAGTATAGAGAATGCGTTATTGAGGCTACCCTACACTAGTACTCTTATTACCTAAATGAAATTTATCATATAAAATATTTAATTGAAATGAGAGATAAATTATGAAAGTAAATAACACAAAAATGAATTATAGAATTATTCCGCTAGTTGGGGATGTCTAAGAACAATTACATGACGTTACCAGGCTTTGATTGAGCCGACTTAAGATGGGTTTAGCATCAAGATAAGAAGATTTAAGTTCAACTGCTATTTCTAATCCGAATCCATTGTTGCATGACATCATTGCAGGGAAGACATCATAATTTAATACTCATCATGGCGTACTTTCTTGATCATCCAAGCGTTAGAAGGGGATCTTTCGAAATTTCTATTATCATTGTAATTGGGCCGGGATTACAGGAGGCCCAATGAAGCCTTCCTTTGTCCCAGAAATGGCAGACCAATGCCCATGAAATAGACGAGTTCTTTAGACCGTCGGATCATCGTAAAATTCTGATTGGTCAAAGTTTGATATGGTTCCCAGTAGATTGTCCCACGCATGAGAGAATATTGGAGAACACATACGAATTGGTCTGAAGGGGACCACGGTTGTCCGAATGTGAATTATTGGGATGGGCCTCTGCCTTGGGGTCCTGTTGTGAGCCCACACGTGTCTCTTTCATTTTCAAACTTTAATAATTTTTTTTTTCATCTTTTTGAGATAAATCAACAATATCATTAATCAAACAGAAACATGCTCATTCATTCCCAAGTGGTAGATCAATTGGCTGGAACCACGCCTAATGAACTATTCCCCTTTTATGCGGACATGTCAAAAAAAAAAAAAAAAAAAAACCTGCTCATTCAATACAATTTCATGGATACATGCGCAGCTTTATTAGTATTACGCTTTACATGGCAAACTGTCTTTAATGTGTCTTTTAAATGTTTATACACACTTAACAATATTTTCAATGGGTTGAAAAATATTTCCTTCAGACGGTTTGAAAGAAAACCTGACGAGAGTGTCCTTAGTACATAAATTATTGCGGTTGAAGAACAGCAACTTTATTATACTATGAGAAATACCCAAACTTTTGGAGCTTTTGTTTTGGACATTATGTGGATGCAGGATGGGTCATAGGTTTGACAAAGTAATGCTAGAAGGCCTACTTATATCCTACTTATGTCATACTAAGAATGATGTGGCTATTAAAATTATCATTGGGCTTGTGATTGATCAGTATTGAATTTTGATCAAATTGTGATTGTAATAGCCACATCATTCTTATTAAAATACAAGTAGACCTTTTAGAATTACTCAGGTTTGACATGGTGACCATTTAATGTCAACGAGAACACTTATAAAAAAAATAAAATAAAAAATAAAAAAGGAAAAAAGGAAAAGGATAACATGAAAAACACTTATCCAAAAAAAAGAAAAGAAAAAGGATAGCATATATATATATATAATAACTTCAATTAGAATGCAGTGTGAATCCACTCATTTACGACATCTCAACCCAAAACCAGAGCCTTGAAATGTTAAGGGCAATACCACAAACTAGAATGTTAAAGCAGCCAAAACTAGATATTGACGTTATTATCTATTTTCTTTCTTTTCTAAATTAGCAAGAGGCAGAAAGCTTTCCATTGTCAAACCCCATATGTACTGAAATCCACCTCTTCAATTTTCCACGTCTCTTCCAGCTGACGTGGTGGGTCTTGCCGCTATGTGTAATATTATTAGCCATTAAGTGAGTTAACACCTCAACCAAATAGTAGGGGTTCTCTATATTTAGCCTGCTCAAGTTCAAACCATCGGGGCCGTAGCTTGGGGTTTTAATTGGGAGCATGCAAATCTAAAAAATGGCATAGTTTTTCTTTTGAAGATGAGACATTTTTTAAAAAAAAAATTTTAATTCAAATAAGGAAAAGCGGGTTACATGGGATAGAACATCAACAAAGGGATAGACACCCCTACAACAAACCCAAACGATAAAATACAGTACATAATCAGAAACAGTAATAAAGTATAAGTAATGGTTTTATTCATAATTCAGAAGAACAATAAACAAGCTGAACTTTTTCAAGGGCCGCACAAGGTGGTTGATAAACAGAGGCTCAGTATCAAGCGGTGAAGACAACAACTACCTCCGTTAAGAAGAAGTTACATGAAAGCTACCGTAAAAAATCGGATATGAGTCATTGAAGGACAAACACTAGCAACAAAAGTTTGTCCACAAGATCAAACCACTTCGAAGATGAGATATTATTTGCCTAAATTAACCGGTACAATATCCTTGGGCGGATCCCACGAGCATTGTCCAAGAGATGCTTTAATTAAAAGAATTATTGTGAATTAACTATTAATCCCACTAGATAAATACGAGCAATGCTTACATGTAAGCTTAATCCACGTCATGCAAGTATACGTGGGCCTTTATATTCCACTTGTATAAGACGTCATTTTCAGGTCTATATAAAAAACTACAATAATATGTACAAATTCTAAATCCGCCTGCGTGATCTTTATCACCTGTCCACTTGAGAAAAACCCAGATAAACCTCAAAGGCGAAAATATATATGTATATATATATCTTTCATTGCACCTTTAGTACAGTTACGTACACAACTAATTTTACATGATTGGTTGCGTGGTTGAGTAACCCATCTCCTAATTCGTCTATAAATATGGAAAGAAGTCGGAATTGGCTTTTTGATCTTTTCTATGATTGCTAATGGTTATTAATTGTGTGAGAATTAGCGGTAGGGATTCAGAGGTCCACGTAATAAACGTGAAGTTTGAGATAAAATTCTGTATGCGTTTTATTTCTTAAACTTGACTTTAAATAGAAAGCTTACCAGACATAAACTTGGAATGAGTCCTACTACAACTGATCTTATGAGGACTTAGAGAAAATTAGAAATAGGATCATAGCCTTTACATTGCTGTAGATCGATCTCATCCTTTTATGTAACAGTAGTTGGATAGAGCTTGTGACTTCTATCTAACTACTAATTCCTACTTCTACTGGAACTAACTGAGATAAACAAATAGATAATACCAAAAAATTAAAGAAAGATAGAAGTAAGCAGCAAATAAAATTTAAACATGCCCCGTCACTTTTTTTTTTTTTTTTCTTTTTTGGGTTAATAACTTTTTTGGCACTTGGGTTTTGAGGTTTTTTTAATTTTCTCCCATAGGTTTTAAAACATGACAAAACTAGTACCTCAGATTTTGGAAAAGACCAAATCACCACCTCGAGTTTGAAAAATTCTATGGGGGTGGCCGAACCACCCCCTGGGGATGGTTCGGCCACCCCCAGTTTGAACTTAGGGGTGGCTGAGCCACCCCCAAGGCTGGTCTGGGGTTGGCTCCCCCTTTTAGGCTCAGGGGGTGGTTCGGCCACCCCATAGAATTTTTCGAACTGGAAGTGATGATTCGGTCTTTTCTAAAATTCGAGGTACTAGATTTATTATGTTTTAAAACATAGAGGAAAAAATTAAAAAACCTTAAAACACAGGTACCAAAAAAGTTATTAACTATTTTTTTTTTTTACAAATTTAAAGGGCATTTTATAAATTCACATGTGAGTCTTTAATGAAAAATTTAAACAAATTTGATAAGGAAATTTAAATTTAATACTGAAGATATTGTAGAGTTTTATATGAAGGAAAGTTGAAGGAAGTAAATTACATGCGTGCCGCCTCAGCTCTCGTGCGCCACGCTGGAATGTACGTAGGACCCTCGACCATGTTCGTCACGTAAGAAAATAATTGGCATTTATAAGCTAAATCCAAACGACACCAATGGAGAGAAAATTGAACTTGTCCACTGTGCCTCCAATCCATCCATCACAGCTCATAATTAGAAGAAAGCCGACTCTTCTTCCAACTATATATATCCATTTCCATGTAAAATAAACCTCCCCACCATTTTCTCTTTCTCCTTTTCCTTTCTCCAAAATGAACGGCGATGATCGGGTGTCGTATTCCATCTCCGACGACCCCAAGACCCCACTTCTCCCTATCCACGACGAGATCCAACGGCGACCCAGCTTCCGTTCCTCTCTCACATCCATTTTCACACTCAAAAACTTGTACATCCTCCTCGGACCTCTTTTGTGCGCTATCATATACCTCTGCGTCAAGCCTGGCGGCTCCCTGACTGGCTCCGGCCGGAACATGTTGGCCGTCCTTGCTTGGGTCTTTGCTTGGTGGCTGACGGAGGCAGTGCCCATGCCGGTGACCTCCATGTCACCGCTCTTTCTCTTCCCACTCTTTGGGATATCCTCTGCCGATGACGTGGCGCACTCTTACATGGACGATGTGATTGTGCTTGTTCTAGGAAGCTTCATACTTGCTCTCGCTGTCGAACATTATAACATTCACAGAAGATTGGCTTTGAATGTGAGTTCATAGCTACCATTTATTTATTTATTTATTTTCACTTATTTAATTTATTAGAATTTTTAAAATAAGTAATAATTTAACATGATATTATAATTAATATTTCAATTAAATATTTAACGTGTTAAGCCTCACTTATTAAAAATAAATTTAAATTTATTTTAAATTTAAATCTTTTTATTAATTTTAAAAAAATTAAATAATATCGAATTAATTATATTTGAAGAAAAAAAAATATTCTTTAAATACAATTAACTAAATATTATTTAATTCAAATTAAGTAGAGAGAATATGTGCAGACGTAGTCCTCTCTCTCTCAAATAATTGATCGTGTCTTACTACAAAGTCTCTATTGAATTATTTGACCCAACGTGCACACGTGGCACAAAACAGATAACGATTCTATTTTGTGGAGATCCATTGAATCCACCACTTGTACTCCTTGGGATATGTGCCACCACGGCGTTCGTGAGCATGTGGATGCACAACGTGGCGGCAACGGTGATGATGATGCCCGTGGCGACTGGGCTCCTACAGCGCTTCCCAACGGGCCCAACGCAATCCAACGTTGAAAACAAGTTCTGCAGGGCAGTGGTTCTGGGGGTGACATACTCTGCTGCCATAGGAGGGATGAGCACGCTTACGGGGACTGGTGTCAATGTGATATTGGTGGCCATGTGGAAGAGCTATTTCCCTCAAGAAGAGCCCATCAGCTTCAGCACATGGTTCTTCTTTGGTTTCCCCCTGGCTTTGTTGGTTTTCTTTGTTTTGTGGGGTATAATCTGTTTGTTGTATTGCCCAAGGGGTTCAGGGCAGGCCCTCGGTGCTTATTTGGACAAAACCCATTTGAAGAGGGAGCTTGAACTTTTGGGTAAGACTCAATAGCACTCAAATTAGTTTCTTTTTTCTTAATATACTTGGAAATGAAGCTGATAAAGTATGTGGTTTTACTTTTATTGGGCAGGTCCAATGGCTTTTGCTGAAAAGATGGTGCTGGCTGTATTTTCGGTGCGTTGCTAAGTAGTGTATGGTGACTCGTGAAAAGTAATACTATTCAAACGCATAACGTTTGAGCAGTTAAAAAGTCGCAGTTTAGTGACATTTTTTAATAACTGTGAAAATTTTTGTAGTGATAATGTGTGGAGTATAAATACTAACATGGGAATGCACTTTAGATTGACACAATAGGTTGGTGCAGATGCTCATAGTTTTGTGGATGACAAGAAGCATTACAGACGACATTCCCGGCTGGGGAGCTCTTTTCAATGGCCGTGTTGGTGATGGATCAGTTAGTGTGAGCACCATCCCTTCAAGAATTGCATAATTTTTCAAAAGATGATGACAAGAGTTAATTGTTAAAACCATTAAACCAAATTGTTATAGATGAATTCACCTCGCCTTCATGATGAAATGACTAGAGATTTCCCGTGGTTCAAATAAACGGTGAAGATTGTAAGGGTTGAGAAAAGCTCACTATAGATCGTAAGATTTATCTTACAAATCCTTGTTAGAGAAAGGTAATTTACTCAAAATTATGCAGGTGATGATGGCAACTTTATTGTTCATAATTCCAAACAAGAAGCAAAAGGGAGAGAAGCTGATGGACTGGAACAAATGCAAGAAGCTACCCTGGAACCTGATTTTGCTTCTAGGAGCTGGCTTTGCCTTAGCTGATGGAATCCAGTCTTGTGGCCTGGCAGACATGCTATCAAACACCTTGGATTTCTTGGAGAGGGCACCATATTTAGCTCTTGCCCCTGCTGTCTGTCTTATGAGCAGCATCATGACTGAGTTCATCACATCTAACAATGCTACTACCACACTTGTAGTTCCTCTTCTCATCCCAATAGCAAAAACCATGCATCTACACCCACTCCTCCTCATGATTCCTGGAGCCATTGGAGCACAGTTTGCTTTCTTGTTTCCAACAGCAACTCCATCCAATGTTGTTGGGTTTACCACTGGATTCATTGAAATACAAGACATGATCAAGACTGGTTTGCCACTGAAGATTGCAGGAATTGCTGCACTGTCCCTTTTGATGCCTACACTAGGTAATTAAATTAATCCTTGAAAAATGGTTTGAGCACTTTTAAAACTGACGTGACAATTCACTTGAATTAGCGTGATAATGCCACATAGTGATTGGTGGCTTTTGGCTATTGCAGGAGCTTATGTTTTTGGAACAAATAAGCATGTTTAATTGCAGGAAGATTCCCAAATGCCACCTTCTTGCAAATCATCGGGGCAGAGTACAAATTATCACGGCCAATATCAGCAGCAGCCCCCAGGTATCTTGGAGACAATGATATGTTATTGGCCATTGCCCCTTGGTCAGCAAAGTACTCTCACTGTGTAGTCACAAGCTCAAGAAAAAGCAATAAAAAGGCAGCGTTCTTATTCTTTTCCCCACTACTTTAAAATTAAATGGTTCACCTTCTCTGTAAAATATATTCGTTAATTAATAAGTTTTATCTAATTTAGTTATATATATATACACATATGATGAGTTGATGAAATTCGAGCCATTTAATTAAAGAAAAAAAAAACTAATATTTTAACAACTTCATCCATAGAAATTTAAAAGAACTGAATGCCACTTTGCAGTTTTGCACTATTATCTCTCTGTTTTTATCATCCTTTAGGGAAAAGTTTTCTATTCTTTTATAACTAATATTTATTTCTCTAATCTATTATTAAATAATTTAAAACACAAAACAGAATTAAACCAAAATCAAAAGGCCATTTTCGAACACTTTTTCTGAATATTTCTCAGTCACACTTTTCCAGTGGAAATTAGCTGTTCTATCGACACGACAGAAAACCAAACAACTAAAAGAAAGGTTGTAGCCTTTTTGGGCCCAAGCGTGCCGCCACGGGGACCATGGGGGCCTGGACCATGTTCGTCATTTAACACTTTAGGCTGTGTTTGGCAATAGAATTAAATAAAAATAAAATTTTAAAAAAAAAAGTGTTAAACAGTACAGTAACAAATTTGATTGGTATGAAAAAAATATATATATATATATATATATTTTATATAAAAAAAAGTAAAAAAATTTATTTTGTAGTATTTTTTTTATTTAAATAATAATAAAAAATGACTGACTTAAAGTAAAAGGTAAGAATGTTAAAAGTTTATTTTGAGAAGAATTTTTTGATTTTTGGGTCCAATCCGGCGTTTGCCAAACACAGCCTAAAGTGAGCCACTGTTTAGGAAATAATTGGCATTCATCAGCTAAATCCAAACTACACAAATGAAGAGAAAATTGAACTTGTCCACTGCTTCCACCCATTACAACTCTTAATCCTTTTCCTTCCCCCAAAATGACCGGCGATGATCAGATATCGCATTCCACCTCCGACGACCCCAAGACCCCACTTCTCCCCCTCCACGACGAGATCCAACGGCAACACAGCTTCCGTTCCTATCTGACATCCATTTTCACACCCAAAAACTTGTACATCCTCCTCGGACCTCTTTTGTGCGCCATCATATGTCTCTGCGTCAACCTTGACGGCAACTCGACTGGACGGAACATGTTGGCAGTCCTTGCTTGGGTTTTTGCTTGGTGGCTGACGGAGGCCGTGCCGATGCCGGTGACCTCCATGTCACCGCTCTTTCTCTTCCCGCTCTTTGGGATTTCCTCTGCCGATGCCGTGGCGCACACTTACATGGACGATGTGATTGTGCTTGTTCTAGGAAGCTTCATACTTGCTCTTGCTGTTGAACACTATAACATTCACAGAAGATTGGCCTTGAATGTGAGTTCATATATAGCTACCATTGATTTATTTATTTTCACTTCTTTAATCTGTTAGCTTTCTCAAAACCCACTTATAGAGTTATGTATCGAATTCGAGTTTGATTTTAAAATTATTAATTATTTTAACTTAATTATCAATATATGTTCAAAATATCTAAAAAACACTTCTTTATCTTTCTTTTTCTGAACATGAACCATGTGTCAAACATGTTTTAATAAGCATGTTTTTGTAATATTATATAATATCTGAATTTAGTAACCTTAAAATAATGAAAAAGAAAAGAAAATTTTCTCAAAAATATAATAAATATTCTACTTAGTTTTTGGATGTTGAAAAAGGAAAGAAGAAGGAAAAAGGGTAAAAGAGACACAGAGATTCCTCTCGCCTCTCTCCTCAGATAATTGATGACGTCTCTACTTTATCGTGCAAAAGTCTGATTTGACCCAACGTGCACACGTGGCACAAAACAGATAACGGTTCTATTTTGTGGAGATCCGCTGAATCCACCGCTCGTCCTCCTTGGGATATGTGCGACCACGGCGTTCGTCGGCATGTGGATTCACAACGTGCCCGCGACGGTGATGATGATGCCCGTGGCGACGGGGATCCTACATCGCCTCCCCATGGGCCCCACTCAGTCCAACGTTGAAAACAAGTTCTGCAGGGCGGTGGTTCTCGGTGTGACGTACTCCGCTGCCATAGGAGGGATAAGCACGCTTACTGGGACAGGTGTCAATGTTATATTGGTGGCGATGTGGAAGGGCTATTTCCCTCACGAAGAGCCCATCAGCTTCAGCAAATGGTTCTTCTTTGGTTTCCCTTTGGCTTTGTTGGTTTTCTTCGCTTTGTGGGGTGTACTCTGTTTGTTGTATTGCTCAAGGGGTTCAGGGGAGGCTCTCAGTGCTTATTTGGACAAAGCCCATTTGAAGAGGGAGCTTGAACTGTTGGGTAAGACTTATTAGCACTCAAATTTTGTTTTCTCTCTCTTTTCGCAAGACAGAGAGGACAGTGAAATTTTTAGCCATTGAGAGAATAAATGTGAGAATTTTAGAAATTCACATGTTTGAGCAGATATCAGGAAGCTCATCCCTGCTCGAATAAGTGAGCTCTATAAAGACTCACAATTTCTGCCTGGGTTGCTAGTTATGTGAGTACACTTTGTAAGTGTTTTTGTGTTTTTGTGATTTGCTAGGCATTCAAATGGTACAGTCAATGGCCCTTTTAGTATGTGAAGTGCCTTGTACAACGAAAATTAGGATGAGATGAATGTGTTCCACAAGTGAAATCGTGTTTACAATTCAATTTCTTTTGTCATAGTATGTTTGGAAATTAACCTGATCAGGTATGTGATTTTACTTTGGTTGGGGCAGGTCCAATGGTTTTTGCTGAGAAGATGGTGCTGGCTGTATTTTCGGTGTGTTGCCAAGTACCGTAATGAATGTTATACATCACTTTATTATCTCTTATTCTCTCAAAGTTTCACTTTATTATCTCTTATTCTCTCAAAGTTGATGTGACGTGCTCTCCAAACCTAAAACTCTATTTTTGTGCATCAAATGTTATAAAGAACCACGCTACATAAGCTTTGAAGGGATGAGAAATAATGGAGTGATGTATAGCATTACTCGAATTATAAATACCGACATGAGAATGCCTTTTAGATTGACACAATATGTTGGTGCAGATCCTCATAGTTTTGTGGATGACAAGAAGCCTAACAGACGACATTCCTGGTTGGGGAACTCTTTTCAATGGCCGCGTGGGCGACGGAACAGTTAGCGTGAGCATCATCACTTCAATAAGTACATATTTTTTCAAAAGATGAACTACATCATGCGGCTCATGGCATGAATTAATTGTTAAAACCATTCAACCAAATCGATATAGATGGATTTGGTTGCCTTTTGTGATCAAATGACTAGAGATTTCCTGTCGTTCAAATAAATGGTGAGGATCGAAAGATTTGGAAAAACCAATGTTTAGGGAAAGTATAGGGTATTTGTTGCATGTGGCTTTTTAAAAAATTTTAAATTTTTTTCCTATAGTTAGGAAAAGGAAAAGGCTTTAAGGAAGTTGCTGAGGGTGCTCTAATTAATGGCGACTCTCAAATTATGCAGGTGACGATGGCAACTTTGTTGTTCATAATTCCAAACAAGAAGAAAAAGGGAGAGAAGCTGATGGACTGGAACAAATGCAAGAAACTACCCTGGAATCTTATTTTGCTTCTTGGAGCTGGCTTTGCCTTAGCTGATGGAGTTCAATCTAGTGGCTTGGCTGACATGCTATCAAAAACCTTGAATTTCTTGGAGAGGGCTCCATATTTAGCTCTTGCTCCTGCTGTTTGTCTTATAAGCAGCATAATAACAGAGTTCATCACATCTAACGATGCTACTACCACACTTGTAGTTCCTCTTCTCATCCAAATAGCAAAAAGCATGCATCTACACCCACTCCTCCTTATGATTCCTGGAGCCATTGGATCACAATTTGCTTTCTTGTTTCCAACGGCAACTCCATCAAATGTTGTTGGGTTTACCACTGGATTCATTGAAATACAAGACATGATAAAGACTGGATTGCCACTGAAGATTGCAGGAATTGCTGCATTGTCCCTTTTGATGCCTACACTAGGTAATTAATCTTGGAAAATTGTTGAAGTAATAAACATTTTACTACAATTCCTTTACAAACTAGCGTGTTAGTTCACATCGTACTATCATATCAGTCATAATCAAATTTAATTATTTAGTGTCTAACATAGTAAGTGGCATGGGGACGGACTTACATGAAAGTCCATGTGGCATTGTCATGTCAGCCACAATCAAATTAATTGTTTATAAGGCTGACGTTGTAAGTTGTAACTGTCAAGTACATTTCCACTAAATTTGATTGCAGCTGATATGATAGTGCCACGTGAACTACTATACCAATTTGTAAGTCCACATGACACTTACTACATCAACCACTAAATAATTAAATTTGATTATGAATGACGTGGTAATTTTCATAGAGACTGCCACACCAATTTTTAAGAACTTGAGTTGGAAAATATGATGTCAAAAAAAAATTAAAACTTCAAGGCGTGATCACAACGACAGTATCCTTAGAACATATTTTGTCCATTTTCTAACTGCTAAGGGATTTGACAAAATAGCTCCTAAGATACAATGAAGCCTGAAGCCCAAAAGTTACTTTAGAATAGCACTCTTCTAGACTTTAGAGTAACAAGAAATTACCCGTATGGTGTGTTTTTTAAATTGTACAATTTTAAAGGCTAAATTGCGATTTTAAAGGCCAAATTGTTACCAAACGCTTAACAACTTTTCTAAAATTCTCGTTTTCAATTTTTTTTTTTTTTTTTAAATATAGGTTTTGAGACCACAAATCCAAATAGACCTTAAAACGATTACATCAATACATGTGTTGGTGAGTGATTAGTGGTTTTTTGCTATTGCAGGAGCTTATGTTTTTGGGACAAATAAGCATGTTTTATAGCTGGAAGATTCCCAAATGTCACCTTCTTGCAAATATCATTGGGGCAAAGAACAAATTATCACGGGTAAGATCAGCAGCATACCCCAGCTATCTTGGAGACAATTATATGTTATTGGCCCTTGGCTCTTGCCCCTTGGTCAACAAAGCCCCACTGTGTAAAAAATTGGGGTTTTTTCTGTTAGTTTTCTGCTTCAGAAGCTGCTTTGAAGGGCTGCTGTGATTTTAGTGGATTGCTGTTTATTGCTCTGATAATGCTGTGTCTGCAGAGTTGCTGTGTGGCTGTTTATTTTTTATTTTTTATTTTATTATTATTATTATTATTTTGTTGCTGTTGCAGCTGTGATGACAGTGTTGCAATGCTGCTTCAATACGGCTTTGATGCAATGTGGCTGGTGTGTTGTTGTTTTGATGCTGCTTTCCTTTGTTTTTGGATTCTTTAGTTTGGTTCTCTGAATAGCTTGCTACATTGTGATTCTTGGTAAAGATTTCCGAGGATTCTTTGTTTAGTTTGCTGAGGATTGCTTTTGTTGTGCTTTCTCTGTAGTTTGCCTTTTTTGTTAAAAACAAAAAAACAAAACTTGAAGAGGGAAAAGAGATTATAAAATAATCTTTCTCACTCTTTGGAGTAATATTGTGTTAGAGAAATGCTAGGCGTTCTTCTAGTGTTCTCCCAATTGTGATGTGGCTTTTAAAATTACTATTGAATTTGAGATTATCATTATTGACTTTTAATCTATTGGTAATTTTAAAAGCCACATCACAGTTGTGAGAACAGTAAAAGAACATCTAACATTTTTCATTGTGTTATACTTGTACCTTTTTATGGGTCGTTGTTAAGATTAGATAAACTATGAGAGTTTGTTTATATACATTTAATGTAAGATTGGTATGAAATCAAAAGTTTCCATATGTGGATAAAAGTCCAAATTTATAACGTGTTACTTAATCAAATTATAACTGTCCAATGACAATTTGCTATCATTTGGGAACCAAAATGTGCGTGAAAGGGACGACAATACAACTCTAGAAATCCCCAAAAGGTCACAGTTCCAATCATGTTGTTCATTTAATCAGGACCATTTGAATTAGTCAAGCCAGCAATAAAAACAAAAAATAACAAAAAAGCTAAGGGCCAACTCCTTGAAGAGTGGTCAATCACTAGTTTACCATTTGAAAAGGTGGTCAACCACCCCTAGAGGTGAAGAGGTGATCAGTCATTTCATGTCAACTTCTATCCATATATACAACCACCTTTAGGGTTCAGTAAGGGGTAACCACAACACCTTCTAAGCCATCGAAAATGGTCGTAAGAACTTTTAAGATTTGACGAGAGATGATCGATAACTCCTTTATCTCTAAAGGAAATGGTTAGCCACCCTCATAAGAGTGGTTGGGGTAGCCGACCATTTCAGCCACCTTGCTTACTCCCTTAAAGTGAAAAATTGTGATTAACCACTTTTCAATGGTTGACCGACCACCTCAAGAGATGATCCATCCACCCCTTTGTTTTTTATTTTATTTTATTTTTTTAATGTTTTAATTGTTGGGGTGACTCATTTGAATGAATGACCTGCATTCCTTGAATTGCAACCCCTAAATTCCATAGATAAGGCATTTTTTTTTGCTTTTTTTTGTTTTGTTTTTTTTTTAAAAAAAAAAAAAAAAAAAGATTAAAACTTATAAAAAATTATTCATCTATTTAACTTTTCATATTACTATTAAAGCGTGAATCCACATTCTTTCAAATGTAAACTCGCCCTAATCCACCTAATTTTTTATTTTTTGAAATGTATAAATTATCTCATTAAAACACCTATAATTTATAATCTATTTACTCTCTTAAGAAAAGACACGTACGTTAGCTAATAAGAATTTCCACCTTCATTTTTTAAATTATTTTACAAATTTGAATTTTCACAACTCTCTTTCATTGTATTCCATCTTTTGAGGAGAATATTTGGACAAAAATGCATTATTCCAATTTCCACCAAACGCATCTCTACAAAATTAATGAATGAAACAGCCACCCAAATCAACCCCATGCCATCTTCACGATCTTCAACAACCCATGACGTCCACCTTCACAACCCCCTCTGATAATTCTTACTCATTTTTGCGCCGGCGAAGTGGACCGGAGTCCCATAAAACCTTATCCAAATCTTATCTCTAGAGTCTACCCCATCCCTCAAATGATCGTCATTGCTAAAACTAGCCGTTATCGCTCGGCGTCCCACAACCCCCTATATATAAAACCAAGCACCCGCCAACCTTTCTCTCATGTACATTAATTAACCCATAACAGAAAAACCAGTACCGGTTATAATGAAATCCCAGTGCTTCTACTTCTACCTTCTTATTCTTCTTCTCGTCCTTCCTATGTTGGCGGCGGCGCATGATGCCGCGTGGACGCCGGTTCCGAACGTGAACGACCCGGTAATTCAAAACTAGGGGCGGACCGCAGTAACAGATTACAATGAGTCATCTAAGAAGGACCTTCGGTTCGAGGGGGTGATTAGTGCCTGCCAAATTGAAGTCTATCTCGGGACGACGAACTTCCGGCTCACCCTGACGGTGCTGGACGGGGGCGTGACCAACACCTACGTGGCTATAATAAAGAATGCTTCGGGGATATTGCGCCTTCTCTCGTTTATTCTCGCTTAACCTTACGTTTGAGAGCGTTATATATGCTTTGCAGTGGGTGATTGTTTGTGTTGCATGTACTATTTGCTCTCCCTCTTGGCTGAGGGTGAGGCAGCATCTTGTCTTTTTACTCTATATATCCTTGTGGTTTATCAATAAATTCAAGGAAAAAATAAATAAACATATTTAAATGTTCAAAAAATCTAAAAATGGTCAAAATGTATATTTGATAAAAGTTTAAAAATAATACTTCTACCAAAATACGTTTTCTTTTTTTTACTTAAAAGCAGTATTTGTCAAACACAATCACAAATATGCTCTTAGAGTTTGCCTGGCTTGGTATTTTGTTGCAGGTTAAAAGTGTAATTTTATTTAAAATTTAAAAAATATATCATTTAAAAATATATTTTATAAAAAATTATTATTCAAATTAAATTGTATGTTTTGAAATCCAAACTAAGAGCATTCTCAATGGATGAGCCAATTTTTTATGCAAAATAACTCTTCAAAACTCACTTTATCTAGTTTAGCTAATGAATTTTTAAATGCCTCCTACATCCAATTAATTATATTTTTATCTATATCATTTAAATACTTTTTTTTATTTTTTTAGAGCATTCCTAATGGAGAAGCCATATTTTTATGTAAAATAACTCTTTAAAACTCACTTTTATCTAGTTTAGCTAAGTCATTTTTAAATGTCTCTACATCCTATTAACTATATTTCTATCTATTCTATTAAAATATTATTAAAAGTAAGAAGTTTTGGAAAAAAGAGAACATGTGAGAGGAAAAATGAAAAAAAAAAAAAAAAATTGGGGAAAAAAAAAACATGCAAAGAAAAACTATGAAAAGATTTGGGAAAAAGAGAAAACAGGTAAGAGAAACAATGAAAAATGAAATAGCTTCCTTGAAAAGTGCTGCTACATTTAGCTTTTTTTTTAGCTCTTCCAATCAAATATCTATTTTACATTTTCTTTTGGCTAATCCAATGTAGGGGTTTTTTAAACATTTGAAGAGCTATTTTAGATAAAAGTAACATTTGCCTCTTCAAAACTCCTCAAAACTCACTTTTATCTAGTTTAGCTAATGAATTTTTAAATGCATCTACATCCGATTAGCTATATTTTTATCTATATCATTTAAATATTATTAAAAATGAGAAAAGTTTTGGGAAAAAGAGAACATGTGAGAGAAAAAATGGGAAAAGTTTTGGAAAAAAGATAACATGCAGAGAAAAAGTATGAAAAGATTTGGAAAAAAAAGAGAAAACATGTGAGAAATAATAAAAAATAAAATAGCTCCCTTAAAAAGTGCTACTACATTTAGCTTTTTTTTTAGCTCTTTCAATCAAATATCTATTTTACATTTTCTTTTGGCTAATCCAATGTAAGGTTTTTTTAAACATTTGAAGAGCCATTTTAGATAAAAGTAACATTTGACTCTTCCATTGAGAATGCTCTTATAAGGATTGTATTTTTCCTAAATATCCTATGTTTCAACTTTTGGGAAAAAATAGATGTGGAGAGAGAAATAGTGGGAGAAAATTTTGGAAAAAGAAAAAACAGATAAGAGAAATAATAAAAAAAATAAAATGGCTCATGAGAAAATGCAATTACATGTAGCATTTTTTTATTTTTTGGCTAATCTAATAAAACACCCATAGCACACTGCTTTGGATGAAAACAACTGTTTTTTTTTTTTAATGTAGCATTTAAAAAAAAACACAGCTGTTATCTGAGTTTGCTTAGATAGGTTATAGCACACTGCACACAGCACCCTCCACATCGTAATGGTACACCGAAATCCAACTGAACCAAATCCATCAAGTGGTACCCACTCTCCAA
>NC_081542.1:49768136-49778609 GCF_901000735.1 Corylus avellana
TTAATTTTTTTTTAAAAAAAAAAAATAGTTCTTCAATAATTTTTAAAGAAAAATGCTAAAATGCAATAATTTTCACCATAAAAAGCTAATGTGACAGATACTCTTAGTAATTTATTATTAAAATTGTGGCCGGCCACCCCTTGCAGTTTTTGTGTTTTTTTTTCTTAGTTTTTTATTGTTTTAATTTTGATTTAAAAATAAAAGAAAATTTTAATAATAAATTATTAAGAGTACCTGCCACATCAGCTTTTTATGGTGAAAATGTGGAAAAATTATTGCACTCTAACATTTCCCATTTTTAAAAACTAATTTTTAAAAGAAAATTTTGAAATGTGTGACTTGTACAAAACACGTCAGATGGATGGACGATGGAAGTTCTCAACCCAACTTCATATGCTCCACACAGCACTACAGCAGTGCAGCAACCTCCACATCGTAAATGGTACACCGAAATCCAAGTGAACCAAATCCACCAAGCGGGACCCACTCTCCAATCACAGACCAACACATCACATCATCAGGTGGATGGACGATGGAAGTTCTCAACCCAACTTCACACTGCACACAGCAGTACAGCACCCTCCACATCGTAAAATGGAACACCGAAATCCAACTACAAGCCACAAGAAGTCCCTCTCCGAGGCCAAATCTCATCCGCAAAATGCAAGTTTTTTCCATATGCAGCCGTTGCCCGTTATCCACGTCCCACGACCCCTATATAACCGAGCCCCCACCAACCATTCTCTCTTAAGCTTCAAGACCAAAACCCGGTGGCGGAGCCAGCTACTCTATAATGGGGGTGTCGGGGGTGTCGTTAAAATTTTTTTTTGCATCTTAAAACTTTTTTTCACCTTAAAAATTTAGTAATTCACACGATATATGCATCATAAAAAATATCTATAAAAGTTCATACATATGTGTTGAAATTGATATATTAGAATGTAACATGTCGACACTATATCAAAAAGATAGAAATACAAAAAAAAAAAAAAAAAAGTATCTAGAACTGCACTTTACAGTCTCTGACCATAATCACTCCAAGAAAAATAAAAGAAATTTGACCAACTACACATCATTGAGATATTACATCAAACATGTGATGTGTTAAGTTTGAGAGTGCCGTGGGTTTAATAAAAAATAATTTTTTTTTTTTTTTTTTTTTTTTAAAATCCACGGCACCCCCAAGGTACTATGAAGTTCGTGGGCGTGGTCATTGGCAAGACCCAGGTCATCGACGGGGCGAACTACCGGCTCGACTTGGAGGCCAAGGACGGGTCTGTCACGTCCTAGACCAAGAACTACTACGAGGCTGTTGTGTTGGAGAAGGCATGGGAGGAGTTCAGGAACCTCACCTCGTTTAAGCAGCTACTGACCACTCACAACCGGCCATAAGGTTACTTCGGGAATATTGAGCCTTCTCTCGTTTCTTCCCGTTTAACCTTCAGTTTGAGAGCGTTATGCTTTGTAGTGGGTGATTGTGTACGTGTGTTGCATGTAATAATGCTCTCCCTCTTGGCTGAGGGTGAGGCATGCAGCCTCTTGTCGTTATACTCTATCCTTGTGGTTTATCAATAAATTCAAGGAAAAAATAAATAAACATATCACCATAAACTTTAAACAAATTATTCCTTGCATATTACATTTATGATAAATTAAATCCTTTGTTAAAATTTTCCGTTAAATCTAACCAATATTTTGTAAATTATACATTCATCATAACTTTCGTCCCAATAGATAATATGTAAACAATATATATTACACACAAAAAAATTAAAAAAAAAATAAAAATTAATGTAGTAACAATATATGTCCCATTATAGTTGGATCAATATTGTATCAATTTGTTTTTCTGGTTAACCATTTTCAATAAGTTGTATCAATTTGGATTTTGGAACTTTGTGTTTGTTTAATTTTTAGTTGTTTTTATATATTTCTATATTATTTTTGACATTCTTGTTTTTTAAAATGAATCTCCAAACCTTATCAAACAGAATATATATATAGTTAGCTGATTTGGTGTTATTGTCAATAAAATAAATTATTCAGAAAAAACAACAAATTATTCCCATGCAATTTTCTTGAAGGTACGTTGTTTCATTTAAAATGGACGCCTAATTAAATTAAATTGTGTTAGCAACAAAAAAATTTTAAAAAAAAATGGGGGAAATTTCACTTAAAACTCATGAACTAGTACCACGTATTTTGAGAAGATTCTCTTAATTCAAAAAACTATTAATTTTACTCCTTGAACTTTTAATTTGATGTAATGTACTTTCCTTTCGTCAAATTTTAAACGTTCAAAGTGACCAAAATGAGCTTTATACCCCTGATTCACATTAAAAAAAAAAAAAACCTCCCAAACTACCAATCATTTACGATTTAGCATCTCAATGTTCAAAATGTAATAAAGTAACCTTCAAAACTACTAATCAGTTGTAATTTGGCCACTTCATTAGTCATTACTATCAAATAGGATAGAAAATTCAATACGACATCATTTTAGCAAAGTTAAGTTACTAAAATGCCATTTTGGAAAAAAAAAATCAATTTAAAAAAACTCCCAAAATAACGTCGTTTGGCAAACCCTAAAAAAAAAATAATAATAATTTAATTAAAATTAATTAATTAAAAAAAGGGGCTGTGGGGTAGCGAGTGAGCCACCCCCAGGCCATGGGATCCATCCTTGATGATCTTTGAGGTCGCACACAACCTTCAGGGACATCATTGGCATTTGATGCATCCTTTCGTGGGGGTGCCGTCACTCGTAAAGTTGGTAATGCACTTGACCATAAAGGAAGCAAAGCTCTTAAAAACTTGTGTCGAAATGGACCGACATATGAGAAACCCACAGGAAGATGACGAAGTCTGTTCAGTCCTAGAGTTGGATGGCTTTGTTTGCCATATTTTCTGTGAACAAATGTCTTGATGAAGAAAAAAACAACTTGAATTCAATTTTGGAAAGCTATCTACTTACCCGCCCCTTTTAGCATACTTATTACGATTCCCATCTTCATCATCTGCATAATATGAAATTTCAGAGTTTTGCCGTTCAACTTGAAAGACACACTTTCAGGTTGGAGCACCAGGGACAAAAATACGGCCATTGAAGGAGAATATAGAGGACCACAGAGAGAGATCGATGAGCCACCCCCAGGCCTATGGCAGCCACCCCCACCCCTTCTAAATTTTTCTTAAAATTGATTTTTTATTTTTTTTAGTGTTTACCAAACACGTCGTTTTGAGGGGTATTTTTTTAATTGATTTTTTTTTTTTTCAAAATGGCATTTTAGTAACTTAACATTTTCTTTCAAAAAAAAAAAAAAAAAAAAGTAACTTAACCTTTTCAAAAGGACGTCATATTGCATTTTCTATCCAATTTAACGGTTACACTATTTTATTACATTTTGAACATTGTGGGGCTAAATCGTAAATGATTGGTAGTTAATTTGGAGGGCCTTTTTATATTTTTTGTAACGCCCCAAGTTCTAGAGATAGAGTGATTGGGAGCAATTGTAACATATTCTTATTAAAACAAAATAAAAATAATTATCCTAATATAAGATCACCACAGAGACATAACGTCGCCAGAGTACTATAATCTCTCATTATAAAATCACAAACACATAATGTGCTAGTATTCAATAATCTCATAAGCAATAAAGTTACACCGTCTATGCTTATCCAAAACTGTCTAGTCTATAGAATGGAGTCCCAAGCACTTCTATTGCTACTGCTCCTACTAGTTCATAAAGCAGCGATAGGATCTTTAACAACTAAGAGGCCCACCGGTACCCATGTCCTCAGTATTACGATATATAAAGCAATCTGAAAAAGATGTATAGGGAGAAGGGATGAGTTCGACAACTTAGTAAGTAGTCACAACACCAAGGTGCTATAAAACATGCTATGCAGATTTCTATGTCAAAATCTTTGTTATGCACAATAACAATTTATGCAGAATAACATAATTAACAAAATAAGCATGATAGTTGCAAAATGAGTAAGCACTTCTTTTTACTTTCATTTCAAAAGAATTGTTTTACCCTTTGACGCGACACCACAAATTTACCGTAAGCAGTGCATGTTGGCTTGTCCTGAAGGACCTATATACTCATCTTGTCGTCATAGGGGAGAGCTACCAGGTTGGGAACTTCCCTAGGTGAAGGTCAACTACCTGGTAGCACACACCTTCTAGTAACCGTCCTTTGGTGTGCTTGCCATGCTACCCTATGCGGTACCGATCGTCACTATAATCGTATCTCGGATTAAATATTTATAACCATGAATGCACATATAATATTTCATATGATTTGTAAAATCATTTGTAACTATATGCTATGCCATAAACTTTAAGAGCTATTTTCATTCATAATTGCAGTTATGCATAAATCATGAAGTAGGGTAACTGTAACACGTAAAATTCTTAAACAATGGCATATGATTGAATAAAACTTGGCATTAAAATATGAAAAGAAGTGCAATTAAAAATCATGTAAGTAAATTCTTTATAAAATCCCCAACATTTTTCCAAAGATTTATAATAAAATTTGTTGGGGTTTTTGGTGTTGTGTCCCTTACCTGGCATTGCATATATGCTCTTATTTTGAACCCGCATCCAACTCACAATTCCTACAACGGAGATAAAAAGTACTTTAGTCATCAATTCGTTTTCAAGTCTCAATCATGTATCACTTTAGTTGATAAGGATCTTAACTCTAATCTTTATCCTACCATCATCTATCCTTAGCCAAAAACATTATAGTAACATCAACCCTACCAAGCTTGATTTATATGCCTCACATAGAATTCTAGGAATCAACTCCACTAAGGTCTTAATTTAATCAATTGCTTTATACTAAAACACAATGGTTATAATATTCTTATTACTATAGAATCATCAAGAAGTTTATCTAGACATACTATTATTCTCCTCCTAAGCCATTTAATTTAGCAACTTACTCCTAATATCAAAAGCTTAGAAACATTTACAACAATCACTCTAATTATCACAAGACGTATTAGTATCTAAAACCAATAAGCATCAACTTCTATGGATCCCATAATAATTTATGATCAATATTTAACACTCTAAATATAATTAACTTCTCCAAATAGCAATTCAAGTGTTTATACACTAAAAGCCACAATTTAATTCCAACTACAAAATTAGAGTTTAGCTTCATACTAAAAATACCATAAAAGATATGAAAATATTACCTTGGAGAGTTCTCATTTATTTATTTATTTTTTTCTTCATCCCCCTTTTTCTTTCTCTTTTTTCTTTTCTTTCTCTCTTTTCTTTCTTTTGTTCTCTTTTCCCTTCTCTCCTTCTTTTCTCCTCTCTTTCCTTTCTTTTCTTCCTCTTTCTTTCTTCTCTTCTTCCAGTTCTCTCCCTCATCTCACGCTCACTTGAGCTGTGAGTAAATGGGGGGAAAATTGCTCCCCTTTATAAGATGTAAAAGCTGGTCATCCCACATGCACTCTACCCACCTGCTGTCAAGTAAGCTTTGACACCTTAGCTGCCCAGGTGTTCAATGAGAAGACAATGGAAGCATGCTGGGTAACACGTGTACCTCAAATGATCGTCATTGCTAAAAGTACCCGTTATCGGCGTCCCACGACCCCCTTTATATAAAACCAAGCACCCGCCAACCTTCCATCCTCTCAGGTACAGTTTGATCATATACATTTACCCATAACAGAAAAACCAGTACCGGTTACAATGAAATCCCAGTGCTTCTACGTCTACCTTCATATTCTTCTTCTCGTCCTTCCTATGTTGGCAGCGGCGCACGATGCCGCGTGGACGCCGATTCCGAACGTGAACGACTGGGTAATTCAAAACTACGGGTGGACAGCGGTAACAGATTACAATGAGTCATCTAAGAAGGACCTTTGGTTCGAGGGGGTGATTAGTGGCTGCCAAATTGAAGTCTATCCCAGGACGACGAACTTCCGGCTCACCCTGACGGTGCAGGACGGGGGCGTGACCAACACCTACGTGGCTATAATACAGAATGCTTCGGGGATATTGAGGCTTCTCTCGTTTAGTCTCGCTTGACTTTCGGTTCAAGAGCGTTATGCTTTGTAGTGGGTGATCATTGTGTGTGTTGCATGTAATAATACTCTCCCTCTTTGTAGGGGTTTATGTTTAGGGTGCGGCCTCCATGCCTGAGGTAGCCACTTGTCTTTATACTCTATCCTTGTGGTTTATGATCAATTAATAAATTTAAGGAATACATAAATAAACACATCACCCAAAACTTTAATTTAATTAGATGTTAATTGATCAATGTGAAGTGTGGTTGTACCTATACCAGATTGTATGAAGACAATATAACTTCTAGTATAGGTAACCGGTCAAGAGACACAACTCTTGGTGAAGAGTTGAGTTGAGACTCTATAGTCATATAGTTTCAGGAAAACACAAATACTATTCTTACTATCTATATTTTATGTACGCAAGATTGTGTGTTCTTAAGGTCTTTTGTTCTTCACAAGATTTCCACACTAATGGGAGAAATCTTTCCGAAAATTAATTATACAAATTCCAACAGTACTATATATGATTAGTGGCTTTATTTTCAGTTAGCTAGTCTCAATTTGGTTTTTTGAATTTTTTGTTTTGTTTAATTTTTAGTTGTTTTTATATTCTTTTTTTTTAAAAAAAAATGAATCTCCAGACCTTATCAAACAGAATAGTGAGCTAATTTGGTGTTATTGTGCTTTGGCCACAGTTAATCTGATCGTGTGGTTGATAGAAATACCTCAACTGCTATGACAGGAAGAGGGAAAAAGAGCTAGCTAGCTGAAATCTTTATAATAAAATTTGCACCTCAGGTATGTTTGGACGTGCGTTTGAGAAGTTTAAAAGTGTTTTAATATTAAAAAAGTTCGTATTCAAAAAGTACTTGTTTGGTATAAAAAAAAAATTAAAAAATGTTTTTAAATGTCCAAAAAATTCAAAAATTGCTAAAATGCACTTTTAGTAAAAGTTTAAAAATAAAAATTTTACTAAAATATGTTATTTTTACTTAAAAACTATATTTCTCAAACATGTTATTAGCGTCTGTCTGGCTTGGTATTTTGCCGGTCAAAAGTGTAATTTTATTTAAAATTAAAAAAATATATCATTTTAAAATGTATTTTATAAAAAAATTATTATTCAAATGAAATTGTATGTTTTGAAATCCAAACTAACCATTTAGTTTGTTATCATTTCGCAATCGAACTGACTCGTGATCATACCGATACCGCTTTGGCAATCTTGGAAGGGCCACGGCCTCACGGGCTCCATGGTTGGCTTACCTGATTTTTTCGTTTTTGCCTTTTAGTCCTTTTTTTTTTTGGTCTCAGATTGCCTTTTATTCTATTTATTGCACAATAAGTAAGGCATTTTTTTTTCGAAAATAAAAAATAAAAGTATTTACTAATTCAACTCCTCTTATTATTGTTAAGCATGAATCCACACCATTTTTTTTTTTTTTTCTCTAATGTAACTCACCCTAAGCCATCTAACAAAATTTTAAGAAAAACGGTTTTTTGTTTATGAAAACTATTTTTGAGAACAAAAACAATTTTTTTTTTTTTTTGGCTAAAAAAACGTTTGACAAACTATAAAATTATTTAATATTATATATAAGTAAATAACAATAAGCACAATATTTCTCTCGATTTAGAAAAAAAACAAAGAAGACTAAATGAAAATACTTAAAACTGTTTTAAAAGACATGTATAAATTATATTTAAATTTCGTGTAGTTCAATCGGCTGGGATCACGCCTAATGAAACAGATGTTACTAGTTCGAAGTCTTCTCCTCCTTTTATGCAGACATGTAAAAAAAAAAAAAAAATTATATTTAAATTTTGAGTCGTGATACACAGCACACGGCGTGCTGCACACGCCTGTGCAAAAATTTTATTTATTTTTAATTATAAAAAAAAAAAAAAAATGTACACCGTGTACTCTTTTACTTCACCCCTAAATTTTAGTTTTTTGGTATTTTTATTTTCACTTGTTTTTGTTTTTAAAATAGTTTGTCAAACGCACATTAACAGTACAAAAAACGCGCTTTACTGTTTTAGAAACAAAAAACTATTTTCAAAACTGTTATCAAACAGGACCGGGAGATTGCTTAGATAGGCTATAGCACACTGAACATAGCACACAGCACCCTGCACACCGTAACGGTACACCGAAATCCAACTGAACCAAATCCATCAAGCGGGACCCACTCTCCAATCACAGCCGCGTACAAAACAGACCAACACATCACATCATCACGTGGATGGACGACGGAAGTTCGCAACCCAACTTCCCCGACCTCCAATCTCCCTTATTTCTAGCTGCCACGTGTATACTGGTATCCATCTTTGTTAAAGTCTGACGGCTGTAAATCCACCAAGACCCACATCCCAACACATACACATTTTCTTCCACGTAACGTATGTCGGTTCCGGGCCCACTGTAATTTCCTGAAACTCCAAGGCCAAATCTCATCCGCAAAAATGCAACTTTTTTCCATAAGCAGCCGTTGCCCGTTATCCACGTCCCACGACCCCTATATAAACGGTCTCCCACCAACCATTCTTTCTCACGCTCACGCTTCGTTACCAAAATCCATCAGAGAAGAAGCCAACGGTTACAATGAAAGCCCAAGCCCTGTGCTTTTACCTTTTCACCCTTCTCGTCCTTCCCCTGTTGGCCTCCGCCGTCGGCGGCCGAGGTGCTCTCGTTGGCGGGTGGCAGCCGATAAAGAACGTCAACGACCCGCACGTGAAAGAGATCGGTGAGTTCGCTGTGGCAGAGTACAACAAGTCGTCCAAGGCCGCCCTGAAGTTCGTGGGCGTGGTCAAGGGCGAGACCCAGGTCGTCGCCGGAACGAACTACCGGCTCGACTTGGAGGCCAAGGACGGGTCCGTGACCAAGCACTACGAGGCTGTTGTGTGGGAGAAGCCATGGGAGAATTTCAGGAACCTCACCTCGTTTAAGCAGATTAAGGACACTCACACCCGGCCCTAAGGTTATTTTGGTTAGCCGGAATATAAATTTGGATGAAGATTAGCTGCATCCGTAGATGTTTTGGAGTGGGTGATTTTGTGTGTTTCCTGTATTAATGTTAACGCCGGTATGTGTTTGTTTACTGGATTTGGAGAATTAATTAATTAATTAAGTTTAAGAAGTTATCAAAGGTTTTTATTAATTGTCAGATTTGTATGGTAATTTGATTTCTATTTTCTCGACTTTTGCTTGCTATATATATATAATATCGTGGATAAGAAATTAAAAGCGTAAATGTATAATTAGCAACCCACCGGCAGGGACGACCCTACCCCGGCGGAGTGGTTGCCAACAGTTTCTAAAAACCCAGTAAATGTTTTTATAAACATGAAAATCACAATAATGATTATAATTTTTTTGATGGATATATAAGATTGTGTTCAAACCACTGAGTTTGTGCTAAAAAACTGTCAAAATGGACAACTCCAGTTGCACCACAAACATCCGTTTCAAATGGAACTTTTTTAAAAAGACAATCTTTTTGGCAGAATGATCGATCTGGTCGGAATTTTTAACAGTTTTTAGTGTTTGAATTGCTAACATGATCGATCATGTGATATAGTTTATAAAGTTTACCCGTACGTCCAAATAGGTGAATTGACAGACAAAACTTACTCTAAATTTGTTCCAAGATATGCATTTTAGAACCTGAAATCAAAATAAATTTCAGTGATAGAGAAGGTCCTCATTTGGTGTTTAATTTTGTAACATTTAGTTTTATTGTTCCACGCTAATGTATCATCTTTCTTATTGGAGTACATAAAAAATTTATTTTGTGTCAAGACCTTAATAGTAAACGGCAGGCCATTTGGATAAGATGCCTAAGATTTTATCGTGTACTAAAATACGAGTAATGTTATAAGTCTTCATATAGTCCTCTTAGAGTCATCCCAAATGTGATATGACTTTTAAAATCACCTTAGAGTTTAAGATATGATTTATTGACTTTTGATCTATTGCTGATTTTAAAAGTTACATCACATTTGATATGACTCTAAAAAGACTTATAGTATTATTCTTAAAATACTCTTTGGTCACCAGTGTTTCAAGGAGGAGAATTTTGTAGAATCTCATAAATTGTTTTATTTTGTATCAATACATTCACCTATCCATTTTTTCTTCTTTGAAATGGCAAAATTTAAGGCAAAATCTGAGTGAAATCCTCTCTTTATGGCTTGTTTCCTGCATTGATGACTAATTTATCCATCAATCATTGTCTTAAAATTTTCTTATCTTATCATAGATTTCAAGATATTATGTGAAATTAAAAGAACGAGTAATGCTATAAGTCTTTCTAGAGTCTTCCTACAGTCATCCCAAATATGATGTGACTTTTAAAATCACCGTTGAATTTGAGATGTGATTTATTGACTTTTTATCTATTAGTGATTTTAAAAGCCACATCACATTTA
>NC_081542.1:49778709-49781923 GCF_901000735.1 Corylus avellana
GATAATTATTTTTATTTTGTTTTAATAAGAATATGTTACAATTGCTCCCAATCACTCTACCTCTAGAACTTGGGGCGTTACAAAAAAATATAAAAAGACCCTCCAAATTAACTACCAGCCATTTACGATTTAGCCCCCCAATGTTCAAAATGTAATAAAATAGTATTCCAAACTACCAGTCAGTTGCAATTTGGCCACTTCGTTAGTCAACACCGTTAAATTGGATAGAAAATGCAATATGACGTCCTTTTGAACAGGTTAAGTTACTTTTTTTTTCTTTTTTTTTTTGAAAGAAAATGTTAAGTTACTAAAATGCCATTTTGAAAAAAAAAAATTCAATTTAAAAAATACCCCTCAAAACGACGTGGTTTGGTAAACACTAAAAAAAAAAAAAATCAATTTAAAAAAAAAATTAGAAGGGGTGGTTTAGGGGTGGGGGTGGCTGCCATAGGCCTGGGGGTGGCTCATCGATCTCTCTCTCTGGTCCTCTATATTCTCCTTCAATGGCTGTATTTTTGTCCCTGGTGCTCCAACCTGAAAGTGTGTCTTTCAAGTTGAACGGCAAAACTCTGAAATTTCATATTATGCAGATGATGAAGATGGGAATCGTAATAAGTATGCTAAAAGGGGTAAGTAGATAGCTTTCCAAAATTGAATTCAAGTTGTTTTTTTCTTCATCAAGACATTTGTTCACAGAAAATATGGCAAACAAAGCCATCCAACTCTAGGACTGAACAGACTTCGTCATCTTCCTGTGGGTTTCTCATTTGTCGGTCCATTTCGACACAAGTTTTTAAGAGCTTTGCTTCCTTTATGGTCAAGTGCATTACCAACTTTACGAGTGACGGCACCCCCACGGAAGGATGCATCAAATGCCAATGATGTCCCTGAAGGTTGTGTGCGACATCAAAGATCATCAAGGATGGATCCCATGGCCTGGGGGTGGCTCACCCGCTACCCCCACAGCCCCTTTTTTTAATTAATTAATTTTTAATTTGTTTTTTAATTAATTTTTTTTTGTTTTGTTTTAGGGTTTGCCAAACGACGTCGTTTTGGGAGTCTTTTTTAAATTGATTTTTTTTTCCCAAAATGGCATTTTAGTAACTTAATCGTACTAAAATGACGTCGTATTGAATTTTCTATCCTATTTGACGGTGATGACTAATGAAGTGGCCAAATTACAATTGATTGGTAGTTTTGAAGGTTACTTTATTATATTTTGAACATTGAGAGGCTAAATCGTAAATGATTGGTAGTTTGTGGGGGCTTTTTTTTTTTTTTTTTTTTTTAATGTGAATTAAGGATAAATTTGGAGTTTAATAAAAAAATCAAGGGTATAAAGCTCATTTTGGTCACCGTTAACATTTAAAGTACATTACATCAAATTAAAAGTTGAATTTTTTGCGGATGAGGTTTGGCCTCAGAGAGGGACTCCTTGTGGTTTGTAGTTGGATTTCGGTGTACCATTTTACGATGTGGAGGGTGCTGTACTGCTGTGTGCAGTGTGAAGTTGGGTTGAGAACTTCCATCGTCCATCCACCTGATGATGTGATGTGTTAGTCTGTGATTGGAGAGTGGGTCCCGCTTGGTGGATTTGGTTCAGTTGGATTTCGCCATTTCGGTGTACCATTTACGATGTGGAGGGTGCTGTAGTGTGCAGTACATGTATGACGTTGGGTTGAGAACTTACATCGTCCATCCATGTGATGTGTATTGTACGTGTTACACATTTCCAAATATAAATATTTATTATTTTAGAAAGTGTATTACCAACTTATAGGAAATTGACATATTATTTAGGATAAACTTTAGTTTATCTTTTTGAATTTTCATTAGATTTTATAAATCTATTAAACTTCAAAATCTCTCATTTTGAACTCTTGGATTTTCAATTACTCTTAATTAGAACCCTTCCATTAATTTTAACCGTTAAAAATATAAAAAAAGATCAAAATGTCATTAATTTTCATTTTTTTTAAATAAAAAAACCTTTTGAAAGTTGAAATTTTATATAAAAGTCATGGGTATAAACGTCATGTAACGTTTAAAATCTGACGAAGGGTCAACATTGAGAGTAATTGAAAGTTCAGGGGTCCAAAATAAAAAATTTAAAAGTTCAAGAGATTTGTAAAATCGAGTGAAAGTTAATGAGGCCAAGGTGAAATTTCTCCTATTATTTAGAAACCAATTTTTAAAAATAAAATTTGAGATTCGTAGCATTTCTTGTCTTTGTATGTGCAGGGGCTGTGATTGGAGAGTGGGTCCCGCTTGATGGATTTGGCTCAGTTGGATTTCGGTCTACCATTGGTCCATTACGATGTGGACGATGCTGTATGCATGTGCTATAGCCTATCTCAGCAAACTCAGGGGCATTTTTGGTAACAGCTTTGAATTAGTGAAAAAACAACAAAAAATTGTTTTTGTTTTTTGTTCTGGAAAATAGTTTTCATAAACAAAAACCAGTTTTCTTAAAATTTTGTTGGGTGAAACAAAAGGGCACGCGGCGTGCAAAGCACACCAGTGCAATTTTTTTTTTTTTTTTTTGCATTAAAATATTAAAAAAAAAAATTTCCTTCATAGCGTGCTAAGCACGCCGCGTTCTCTCAATCACGACTCAATTTTGTTAGATGGCTTTGGGTGAGTAAAATTAAAATAAAAAAAAATAAAAAAAAAAAGGTGTGGATTCATGCTTAACAATAATAAGAGGAGTTGAATTAACAAATACTTTCATTTTTATTTTCGAAAAAAAAAAATGCCTTACGTATTGTGCAATAAATGGAATAAAAGGCAATCTCAGACACACACACCAAAAAAAAAAGGGACTAAAAAGCAAAAATGAAAAAAATAGGCAAACCAACCATGGAACCCGTGACCCTTCCAAGATTTCTAAAGCAGTATCATGAGTCACTTCCATCCGATTAGCTAATGAATTTTTAAGTCTTTTATATTTGACTAGCTATATTTTTATTTATATCATTTACATATTATTAAAAATGAGAAAAAATTTTGAAAAAAAAGAGAGCATGCGAGAGAAAAAGTAGAAAAATATTTAAAAAAAAGAGAAAACATGTGAGAGAACAATAAAAAATAAAATGGGTCTCTTGAAAAGTGCTGCTACGTTTAGCTTTTTTTTTTAGCTCTTTTAATCAAATATCTATTTTACATTTTCTTTTGGCTAATCCAATGTAGTGGGTTTTTTAAACATTTGAATAAC
>NC_081542.1:49782023-49783680 GCF_901000735.1 Corylus avellana
GGCCTCCATGCCTGAGGTAGCCACTTGTCTTTGTACTCTATCCTTGTGGTTTATGATCAATTAATAAATTTAAGGAATACATAAATAAACACATCACCCAAAACTTTAATTTAATTAGATGTTAATTGATCAATGTGAAGTGCATGTGGTTGTACCTATACCTTCATACAACCAGATTGTATGAAGACAATATAACTTCTAGTAGAGGTAACCGGTCAAGAGACACAACTCTTGGTTTGTATCTCTTGGTGAAAAGTTGAGTTGAGACTCTATAGTCATATAGTTCCAGGAAAATACAAATACTATTTCTACTATCTATATTTTATGTACGTAAGATTGTGTGTTCTTAAGGTCTTTTGTTCTTCACAAGATTTTCACACTAATCGGAGAAATCTTTCCGAAAATTAATTATACAAATTCCAACAGTACTATGATTAGTGGCTTTATTTTCAGTTAGCTAGTCTCAATTTGGTTTTTTGAATTTTTTGTTTCGTTTAATTTTTAGTTGTTTTTATATTCTTTTTTTAAAAAAAAAAATGAATCTCCAGACCTTATCAAACAGAATAGTGAGCTAATTTGGTGTTACTGTGCTTTGGCCACAGTTAATCTGATCGTGTGGTTGATAGAAATACCTCAACTGCTATGAGTGGGAGAGGGAAAAAGAGCTAGCTAGCTGAAATCTTTATAATAAAATTTGCACTTCAGGTATGTTTGAACGTGCGTTTGAGAAGTTTAAAAGTGTTTTTAATACTAAAAAAAGTTCGTATTCAAAAACTACTTGTTTGGTATAAAAAAAAAAAAAATTAAAAAGTGGTTTTAAATGTCCAAAAAATTCAAAAATTGCTAAAATGCACTTTTAGTAAAAACTTAAAAATAAAAATTTTACTAAAATATGTTATTTTTACTTAAAAACTATATTTCTCAAACAAGTTATTAGCGTCTGTCTGGCTTGGTATTTTGCCGGTCAAAAGTGTAATTTTATTTAAAATTATAAAAATATATCATTTAAAAATGTATTTTATAAAAAATTATTATTCAAATGAAATTGTATGTTTTGAAATCCAAACTAACCATTTACAAGGCTTGTTATCATTTCGCAATCAAAATCTGCGTGGAAGTGACTCATGATCATACCGATACCGCTTTGGCAATCTTGGAAGGGTCACGGGCTCCATGGATGGCTTACCTGATTTTTTCGTTTTTGCCTTTTAGTCCTTTTTAAATTTTATTATTATTATTTTTTTTTTTTTTTTTGGTCTCAGATTGCCTTTTATTCCATTTATTGCACAATAAGTAAGGCATTTTTTTTTCGAAAATAAAAAATAAAAGTATTTACTAATTCAACTTCTCTTATTATTGTTAAGCATGAATCCACACCTTTTTTTTTTTTTTTTTTTTTTTTTTTCCCTCTAATGTAACTCACCCTAAGCCATCTAACAAAATTTTAAGAAAAACGGTTTTTTGTTTATGAAAACTATTTTGGAGAACAAAAACAAAAAACAATTATTATTATTATTTTTTTTTTTTTGGCTAAAAACACGTTTGACAAACTATAAAATTATTTAATATTATATATAAGTAAATAACAATAAGCACAATATTTCTCTCGATTTAGAAAAAAAACAAAGAAGACTAAATGAAAATACTTAAAACTGTT
>NC_081542.1:49783780-49803929 GCF_901000735.1 Corylus avellana
TATTATTATTATTATTATTATTATTATTGTTATCTTGGACCACCATATATTTGACTATTGAACATCAGTCCACATTGAGCCCTTTGTTTTGAAAGAAACCACACACCCCTCTATCTTTTTCATTAAATTTAAAGCTGAAAATGTGAGTTCACATCATTCTTAATATATAACAATATAATCATTGCAAAATATAAATATTTTAAACGTAAAAGCATTATAATCCTTAACTTAATCATGCAATAAATTATGTGAAATATATTGAATATGATATAAAGGTCATGTAATTAAGCTTTTTAATTATTAATGAATAAATTTACTTACTTATCAAGACATCTTTAATATGGCATGTGGCAAGATGATTAGATACTCGATGGATACGTGGCTACTAAAATGACAGTCTAATGCAATAATTCTTATACGTGGCGTGTCGATACATATGATATGTGGCATCCGACCTAATGCATGGCATAGTGTGGCTTTAGACGTGGTTTGCTGTTGTGGCATGGTGGTCTGGTGTCAGTTGCGATTTGCTGATGTGGCACCAGACCATTATGTTGCAGGGTTGACACATGGCATTGTTGTGAGGTTGACTCGTAAGTCGTAACATAATTTTGTGCGCATGATATTGTTTTTAATTCTCAAAACATAAATATTAACAAACCGCTCAAATATAAAACATTCATTAAAAACACAACAACTTCTTTTGCATTGATATCACATAAAAACACAATTTAAAAAAAAAAAAAAAAAAAAAAATCCAGAACACATTAATAAACACAATGTTTCAATCTCTACTCTCAAAGCATGAACACTGCTACTCCACCAATTAAGAATATGGATAGGAAGTTGAAGTTTGAGAACATTCCCAAGCCAACAACTTCAATTTATTATTGATTCTCAAAACTATTAGAAGCACAGACAGAAACATCAAATTAATAAGCTAGTATATATGTAGAGTAGGACTAGGTACGTACCAGCAGGATAACTATATATATGTTTTTTTTTTATAAATATATTTAAGTATGGTTTTTTTTTTGGCCAGGGAGGGAGAAGGAGAGCTTCTGACTAGTGACACCTCCGCTTCATCAACGTGATCGCCAGTCGAATTAACTACCTTGAAATGAGAACTACCTTATTATTGTTCCCCCGCAGGTGTAGGTAACATTGCAAGTATCACTGATACTGAGGGAGATCTCATGCACGGGTCTCATGATGAAGTTAGCGAAGGCTGGCAAGAGATAGAGCACTTCACAGACGCATTGGCTGTCCATCTGCCTCGCCCAACGACAACAATCGTGTTCCCCGGGGCCCGCTTCATGGTGGCTATGGCTATGGTGGTGGTGCCTGCTTTTGTGTCCGTGCTTGTGATGGTGCACCTGATGGTCCTCTCCATCATCATCATCATCATCATCAGGGGGGGAAGGAGGGGTCACCGGCCTCAAGGGGAGCCGGGCGCAGGCGTAGTTGGCGAGCGAAAACTGAGACGCACAAAGCGGGCGGGGAACCGGCATCTGGCCCTCCGACATGGGCACCATAACCATTAGAGCAAAGAAAGTTAAGATAATAATCATGCCTTTTTTTAAGGTTGCTTGTAACTGCTGATTGGCCATTGCCTCTGTTAATTTATATACTTGCATTCATTGGCTCACTGTTTTAGTGTTTACCAAGAGAATGAGGCTTACTTTCTGGTTAGGTTCTGAATGGTTGAGTAAATAGAGGATTACAAAGAGGATGAGGTTTGTTAGGTTAGAGCAGCTTGTCTGCCTCATTCTCTTGGCAATCTTCTATTTTATTCAACTATTTGGAACCCAACCACCAATTATTGGTAACCAGAGACTAATGAATGAGCAACTAATCAGAAGCCTATTTCTCCTCCTGCAAATCCTATCTTTGCTTCTCTACACAAAAAAAAAATTACTTTTCATGTGTGTTTTACAATTATAAACTCGCTTTCTTTACTAACCGCCAAGTAAATCCAACTATCGGATGATTAAATTCTTAAATCATATAATTATAATCGTCTAAAAATTAATTAGTCACTATGAAGTTTGAGCTTTGTTCAATCCTCTATATGAACAGCAATGATCTTCCCCTTTTCCCCCACTCCCACTTTGAATAAAAAAAAAAAAAAACAACAGCAATGATCTTCCCCTTTTCCCCCACTCCCACTTTGAATAAAATAAAATAAAAATGAACTGCAATGATCTTAATTGAAGGAAAAAAAAAAAAAAAGAAGCCAAAAGATATTTTTATTTATTTATTTATATATATTTTATATAAGGCCGAAAGACGGTTTTAGATATCGCGCAAAGAACATACGTGATCGCCCAAGATCCTGCGGTGTTGTCGTTTTGTGTCAACTGTCAACTGCAGACATTACAAACTCGAAAAAAAAAATATCATAATATTGCGATCAAAATTCAGTATTTTTAATAACGAAACTTCCCGTGCCCAGCTTTTGGTGAAGATTACGAGAGAGAAACGACAACGTTATGCGGCTACACGTGAACACCAATGGCTGCCTGCAGCCTCCATGGGCATTCTTCCAGCCTGCCCTGGAGACTCAACTATAATTTTTTTTATTAGGGGCTTAAAAAATTAATAAATAAATAATTAAGCCTTGTTTTTAATAGAGTTTTTTTTTTTTTTTTTGTCAATTTAGTGTATCAAATCAACATCTCTTTAAACATTTGAGAATTACATGTTTTATTAAAAATACATGATATAATTAAAAATGCACGTAAGAATCTTGTTCTAATGACTTATATAATTCTAATAGACCAAAATTAAGTTGATGCGAATCTGACACAAACCAATATGAAATTAACAAGTTAAATTTGAAAAATTTAACTAGTTTAATTAAATGAGTTGAGTTAGGATTAAACCATATAGTCGTATATGACACAACTCAAATCTGACACGCAACGTTTAGGGTTGCCAATTTTTGACAAGGCTAGTAAATCTAATACAAAATTAGTTAATTAGGGTCGAGAAGTCTAACACGTTTAATTAAATTAGTTAAACACTTGAGAAACTGCAAACCGTGTGTATTTCATGAATCATGGGGGTGTAGTTGAGTCTGGCAGAAGCAGGTGTACGATTTCGTGGAAATGGAAGCTCCCCAACAGAAAGGCCTACAGCAAACTCTTATAATAATCACCTCTAATTTCCATTATCCCAACGCATCCTTAACACTTGTTTCTGTTTCATTGCTGCTTAACTTAGTCTCACCATTATTATCCCTGCAGCCTGCATGCAGGCGAGCGAACATGTTCAGGCGTGTGCTTGTAATTTCCTCTCTTCTTTTGTCTCTGTTTCTCTCCTCCTCCTCCTCCTCCTCCTCTGCTCAAACATGTGAGATGTACGGCTTCTCAAGCAACAAGGTCTTCAGCTCCTGCTATAATCTCCCATGTCAGAACTCTTTCCTGCATTGGAACTACAACTCATCCTCTGGAAGCCTCCAAATCGCTTTCAGGCATCTAATGCTGACGTCCAGATGGGCTGCGTGGGCCATCAACCCCAATGGCTTACAGTTACAGACCGCCATGATTGGAGCACAAGCAGTTGTTGCTTACCAGCTAACCAATGGAACCATGAGAGCCTACACTTCCCAGATCAAAAGTTATGCCACCACCATGCCTGAGGGAAATCTGATTTACAATGTCTCTGATTTGACGGCAACTTATGCAAATAATGAGATGATTGTTTATGCCACCTTGGCTCTGCCAATCGATACCACCACTATCAACCAGGCTTGGCAAGAGGGCCCCGTTACAAATGAAAGTCCAGGAGCTCATTCTTTTGAAAATGATAATACTATTTCCTTCGGGACCCTCAACCTTCTTTCCAGGCAGTATGCAAGAGCGGAAAAATTACAAGCCTTCAGCAAAAATGTGAGTAATTGAGTTTCTTTTACAACCAATTCTGGGATTTATAAACATCTAAATCACCGGTTATCCTAAAAGCTTAAACTGATAAGAAGCTTTTAATAGGTGAGGCCTAACACGTGGAATATTAATTTAAATATGGTGATTTAACAGAGTCTATATTCAATTTCAGGACCTTTGGCTTTTCGAACCTTGACTCTGATACCATGTTAAATTACCAGTTATCTCAAAAGTTTAAGCTGATATGAAGAAATAATTTTATTCACTTAATCATTACTTTAACATATATGATGTAGTTATCATGTAAAAGTAAAACCTTTGTATGGATTGCTCAATTTTTTTTCTCATCCTCTCTGTTTTATGTTAAGGTATTTCTATTTGAAATCAATTCTGGCATGACTCTGTTTTGGGATTTCTTGTTTAGAAAGTGCTGTTCAAGGCTTTGACATGTTCATATTGCTCTTATTGGAATGAAATTTCAGCTGCATGGAATGGCAAATGCAGTCAGCTGGGGAATCATGATGCCTGTTGGTGTGATGATAGCAAGATACGCCAAGGTATTCAAATTTGAAGACCCTGCATGGTACAAAATTCATGTCATCTGCCAGAGCTCAGCTTATGTTGTTGGAGTTGCTGGATGGGCAACTGGTGTTAAACTCGGCAGTCACTCTACATGGGTCGAATACAGAGGGCACAGAACACTTGGCATTCTCATATTCATCCTTGGAACACTTCAGGTACCCAAAAGGTCATTCAATGTTATTATTATTATTATTATTTTTTTATATAGATTTGGTATAAAATTTTGGCTATTTAATTATGTTTAGCTTAACTAAGAGAAAGATTTGCATTGTGTTTAGGTGTTTGCTTTGGTTCTAAGGCCCAAAAAGGATCACAAATACAGATTTCACTGGAAAATATGTCACTATTCAATTGGATATCTTGTTATTCTTCTCGCCATCATTAACATATTCAAAGGATGTAATATTTTGAAGCCCCAGAAGACATATAAGAATGCATACATTGGCTTCATTGTGGCTTTGGCTGTCAGTGCTGTGTGGTTGGAAGTGTTTACTTTGTATGTTTTTTTGAAGAGGAGGTCAGAAAGTGCTGCCAAAAAGCCTCAGGGATTCAATGGAGCAAATTGGAGCTAATGGTTAGGTTGTCCGAATTTTGAAAGATTAAAAAAAAAAAAAACGTACAAAGAGAGTTGCGAAGGCTCACCTACCCGAGCAAATGGGTCTAACATCTTAAGTTGTCCGAAGCAAATGGATCTCGCTGCTGCGCTTCCGCTTCTCTTAAGCTGCATGAATTTTTGTGAAGTTCGAGAACCCAAACATAGTTTAATTAGGCTATTTACATACACTTATTTTATTCATTTTCTTTTTACCTCTATGCTGTTGTACCTTTTTGTAAATTTATGGATGAGGGCATTTAAAGTACCCCATGTACGGAGACTAGAGGTGATTATTCATAGAGTTATACAGATACATGTATAAGTTACTTCATATTATATTATTTATTATTACACCTATGTTTTGTCTTGATTTACTGATTATTTCCATCTCATTTCCCTGTTTCATGCTATTTTATATTCAACTTTATGAAATAACTAAGCATTGATTCTTTACAAGTGTAGCAGTTTATATGAACCCCTTCCTGGATTAACAGTTGCATTAAAGTAGTCAGAGCTTTTGAGAACCAGTCAAGCCCATTTCAGGTATAGAACATTTTGTAATTCAATAATGAGAAAAAAACGAAGGAAACTTATATAAACTGGATGCAACTATAATGTTAAACCAATAACTCTCATGGTAGACGAAATAATTTAAAGCAAATTTATATAACCAACCATGTGAGCTGTCATATCAACTGATTCCACAAAGAACTTGGCACAGTAAGGCCACATGAGAACTTGAGGAATCACTGAATTTATCAACTATCTCTCAGCAAATGGAACATGAAGGAATTATAAATAGGCAACCATTGATGCCTTTTGGAACATGGGAATCAAACAAAACTAGATTGAAGAAACTGCATTCCAGATTTCATTGATCAATGTGTTTTCTCATTCGGATTGCCGCAAAGCCTCAACAAATGCATCCTTGACGAGAGGGTTTGAAGCTGCTACTCGCTGGGCTGTGATGTCAAAATCTTTACCAGATCTGATGGTAACAACAACCATCAAATGTTAATATAGGTAAAATATTTGAAATTTTCTATAATTGTGAATGCTTCTAAAGTTAAAAGGCAAACATGTTTATCATGGCCTGAAAGTTGTGCACTTTGCTAAACCAACCCATTGCATGTCCAACTCAGGAATTGATATGTGAAAGCTCACAAGATGAAGATCAATGCAAGTTGAAGGTTACAATGGAAGAATGCTGATCCTCTGCAGAACCTTCCATATTCCCTTTATCAAGAAAACAAGAAGAATGCACATTTAAGAATGTTACTTACGGATCATATACAAGGCCTCCAGCTTCTGTTACAATCACAGCACCGCCTGCCACATCCCTGAGTACAAAAGCAGACTATGTCAATCACAAGTCATGCCAAACCTCACTTAAAACACACAATATTAAACCAAGAAGCAGACTATCTAAATCATGGATCACACCAAAGACCTCGCTGAAAAATTACAATATCTTACCAAGGACCCCCAAAGCCGAGTTCAAAAAATAGGTCAAGCCTTCCACATGCAATTCCACAGAGATTTAATGCACAAGAGCCACTCATTCGAAGGGATCTCACCTGATCAAAAGAGAAACTAGTATCCATAACGCACAGCAATGCAATGTTATAAAATTCAATAGCTTCTGAGGAAAGTTTATAATTTTACCTTGGAAAGTAGGCTATTAATCCTATTTGTAGAGGCATCCAATGTTGACTTATCACGTTTTGTCCCAGCCTGCTCTTTCAGGATAAATTTTGAATTCAATGCAACACAGTGAAATCTGAAATACATTCTGAAAGCATGTATTTCTGAAAGACAAATTTTGATAGCAATGCATGTGCGTGTGTTTCTGAGATGCACGATTTTGGATTTTAGCTTCTCGCATAATCTAATACAACGGAAAGACGGTACGAAGCAGGTTTTGTACATTCACTTGCTATCAAGCAGGGGCACATTATATGTATGCTCACTGGGGTTCTTCAAAAATAACTAAACAAATAAGTGGCAAGTCAGGTTGTAACATTGCAGTTTTTTAGTACCAATACCAAGTTACTACCCAACTAAAGAATACCAGCTAACATAACTGCAAAATGTGTACTTGTGATTCCGCATTATATCCCTATCCATGGACAGTGAATGAAAGAAAAATGGCAGGGCCACCACATTCCAATATAGCGTATTCTTGACGAGTACTATCATAGACATATTTTATTGTTCCTTTTCCCACTTTCTGCTCTTTTTCCTATTATTTTCGGTTTATGGACAAGGATCAGGGCGTACCATAGAATAAACTAGTTCCAAGATTTGGGACTGACTTTAAAAGTTTATGGTGACTTTGGCCAGAGTCTTATTTTGCTTGATCTTTAGCTTGGTGGGACATTAAAAACCTGAAGCATCGACTCCAGACCCCTGAGACTTTTAAGATTGTTGGCTCATGTCCAGTGACAAGCATCGACAACACTTATATGATATGATGAAAAAGTACTACAATTCCTAAGGCTTAGAAGAAGATGAGAAAAGCATAATAACTTTCGTCTAATAGTCTTGCATCAAAGAATCAGTTCCGCTGTATACTCACATACCTCGGTTGCAAGGAGAGACTTCACAAGTTCACTTTGAGATGATGCTGCAACATTGTAAAATATAAGCATGTCGCTGTTAGAGTTTCCTAGGATTAAAGAAAAAAGTGAGAGAAAAGCGCAAAACCATATGATTAAGAAAAGCAATCTCACCTTTTATAGGGTTCCCATTCAGAAAAGCACCATTTCCATGGATGCCAGTAAAAAGCTACATATCATAAACCCAAATTTACAAATAGTATAGCCAGTAGTACTTATAGAAACATGTTTATGAACTATCAAATTCAAAGAGAACCACACGTGCCCAGGCAACCAGGTGCTCAAAGAGGCCCAAACACCAAGTCAGCCAAGAAGAAAAGTCAAAATGCCGATCATACAAATCTCTGACCTCCAACAGGTCAACTTGATCAGATCAGAGTATGACAGGGAGAAAACACTGATTACTTGATTTCTCACTGACAATTATGTTAAGTGCTCCTCTGTCTGTACATACAACAGTCCGACAGCATAAAGCTGACACAGAAATTCAGTGGACATATTTCACGGGCTAAAGTGGATGCGGCCGTGTATAACTCTATGGCATTGACAGAATGGTCATTGGTTGACCACTTATGTTAAAAATACATGGAGAATTAGAATTCTCACCTCATCCATTATTGGATTGTAAACAACACCAACTGTGGGAACCTTTCCAATTGTAAGACCAATAGAAACACACACGAAGGGAAACCTACAAATAATTAAGTTGCGACAGTAAAAACAATGAACATGACTGAATATACAAACAAGAAAGGATCACCAACAATCTGAGAAAGTGATATTTACCCATGGACAAAGTTAGTGGTTCCATCCAGAGGGTCAACTATCCATGTTGGTTCATCAGTCAGATCCACAGCACCATAGGCAGCAGAAGTTTCTTCACCAATGAACTAAGAAGAACGCCAGTTGGAGCCAGTAAGAAATTATTCAAAAAGAAAGGAAAATTAACGGTCATTCTTAGGAGGTAAATACTAAATTTTGATCATTAATTGTAACTTTCTTGATGCATAGAGAAGAATAGGTGTTAACCTTATGTGTGGGGTAAAGCTGCTTGAGATGTCTGAATATGAGATCTTCACATGCCTTATCAGTTTCGGTAACCAAATCCACCTGCAGTCCATAACATACACTTTAAGATTACAAGTTGCTACTTCTCTAAATTCCTTTTTCCATCCTCAAAACCTTTTTTTTTGCCCTAAATAATATCCCTCACTTAGACAATGCCTATTTAACAAACTTATGGTTCAAAAGGAACCTGTCCACACAATTCTTCATCTTAAACTATTGACGCTGTGCTACCATCCACTCTCTACTATCTCATCAACACTTGTAAATTAGTTCTAATCATTTATTGGGCATGCTGCATGTGTATCAAACAACATTTATAATTCCATAACTTTTAATGATCAGATAAGAAGCCAAAAGAGAAAAAGAAAAGCATAAGATTTGGCATACCAAGTATAGAAGAAAAAAACTAAATAAAACCTTCAAAACTAAAATCATACCACGCCTTTATGCTCCACATGTTTGGTTTTATAGAACCCATTACGAATTACCTGCAAAATTCAACATTTATGAGTCTCAATAGAAAAAATGATGAGGAAAATGAAAATACATATTTAAAAAGAATAATAATAATATTAAAAAAAAAAAAAGGACTTTGAATTAACAAACCTCGCCAGCCCTCTTCGCTGCATCGACAGCAGAGGCGAGGAAGTCTGAGAGCGAATCTGAAACTCATAGAATTTGGAGAAAAAAAAAAAAAATTAGTAAATAGATACCAAAGAAAAAGAAATGCATATAGAAAGTGTGTTTGTGTGAGAAAGAGATTGATGGGTCCTACCATTTTGGGCCATTTTTGAAGTGTGTGGAAGAGAGAGAGAAAGAGAAAGAAAATGAGGGAAAGTTAGATGAGTCGATGACGATGATATAAAAGGCTCTGCCTTTGCCTCTGAGCTTTAACGTAGCACGTTCTCAAGTCTCAAGCAACAAAAACAAGAACAACCATGTGTTCCATGTGCTGTGCTTATATAGAAAATTAATTTGGAAAATTTTCTTTTATATATATATATGTTCCTACAGTTGCTGAGATTCACTGTAAATCTATAATGCCTCGTTCATAATAAAACGTGTCGTTTTAGCTTGTAAGGCATCCTTACTGCTATCATAAAGAACTATGAATATGCTTATTGGATATTCTTACCACCAATTAATAGTCAGTTCCTCCTTTTAGGACTCTCATCTTCGTTGCTTTTCACAAATTCATTCTTTTGTGACTATCTTAAAGCATGTCTATTGTTTAATACACAGAATATAACCTCAAAAGGAAGTGGTTTTTCTTATGAAATAATTATTTTTTTTAAAGAAAATAAACAGATGTGAATGTGTCACCTAAACAATAATGTTAAGAGATGACACTTGCAAATGTTGAATATCATTTTTTTTTTTTTTTGGTTGTACACTATTGGTGAGACTGATTATTCTTCTAAAAAATAAAATGAATAGCTATTTGTGGAAAATCAAAATGAAATTTTTCAAAAAAAAAAAAAAAAACTCATTATTTTTTTTCTCTAAACCCAATTCATGTAAATGATATAAGGAGCATATAGTAATAGGTGTGGTACGGAAGAAAAAAAGAAAAGAAAATAAAAGGTGAATGCGAGGTCTAGTATTTGAATCCAGAAAAATTGGAAATATGTAGGAAACTTCGAGTTGTGTTAGTTGGGGAATAAAGACAATGTGGACTTCTTGTTGGATTGGTACCATCGAAAGACTAAAACTGATGTTTTCAGAACAAACCGATGATACCTGTGAAGTAGGGTTCCTGAATCCTACTTCATATAATTGAGATGATGAGGCCCATTAGGGGGGGAATATGCCAAGATGCTGCTGCCTTGTGAGTTTTGAGAGGGACATTGTCGTATGTTGGGACACGTGTTCCTTTGTCCCTGCTTTGGGCACCTAAGCCAAACCCATCATCATTCATCAGCAACTCAAACTAACCTTTCCCCTTACTCGTTTATTAAAGGGATTATAAACCTTTTTTAAAAAAAATAAAAATTTTATTTTTAATATAAGTAATGCAATCTCATTCAGAAAGTGCATAAGGGTGCAGCCGCGATACGCCAGAAATATACAAGAAAACCCTCTTATCAATAAAAAAAAAAAAAAGGTTTAAAAAATCAGAAAAACTATTAGAAAGCAAGTTATAATGTACTGCAATCCATGTATATAACGCGTAGAACATAATCCTTTTTTAGCTTCACCACTTAAGTCTGAGTCGTGATTTAGAGTACACGGCGTGCTAGGCAAATTTTTTTTTTAATATTTTAATGCAAAAATAAATAAATATATAAAATTTTGCACTGGCGTGCTGAGTACGCCGCGTGCTCTTTTCATTCACCCCTTAAGTCTATATCTTCAAAGCTTCGTTTATTCTGCTCTCAATCTCTCACACTTCCCGAAAAGGATTACAAATACAGATTTCACTGGAAGATATGTCTCTATTCAATCGGCTATTTTGTTATTCTTCTCGCCATCATTAACATATTTAAAGGATGTGATATTTTGAAGCCCCAGAAGACGTATAAGAATGCATACATTGGCTTCATTGTGGCTTCGGCTGTCAGTGCTGTGTAGTTGGAAGCGTTTACTTGGTATGTTTTTTTGAAGAGGAGGTCAGAAAGTGCTGCCAAGAAGCCTCAGGGCTTGAATGGAGCAAATTGAAGCTAATGGTTAGGTTGTCTGAATTTTGAAAGAAAAAAAAAATCATACAAGAGAGAGTTGCGAGGGCTCACCTACCCGAGCAAATGGGTTCAACATCTTAGGTTGTCTGAAGCAAATGGATTTCGCTACCTCTTCTCTTAAGCTGCATGAATTTTTGTGAAATTCAGGAGAGCCCGAACACAGTTTAATGAGGCTATTTACACTCTTATTTTATTCATTTTCTTTTTACCTCTATGCTGTTTTACCTTTTTGTATATTTATGGATGAGGGCATTTAAAGTACCCCACGTACGGAGACTAGAGGTGATTATTCATAGAGTTATACAGATACATGTATAAGTTACTTCATATTATATTATTTATTATTACACCTATGTTTTGTCTTGATTTATTATTATTTCCATCTCATTTCCTTGTTTCAAGCTATTTTATATTCAACTTTATGAAATAACTAAGCTTTGATTCTTTACGAGTGTGTTTATATGAACCCCTTCCTAGATTAACAGTTGCATTAAAGTAGTCAGAGCTTTTGAGAACCATTCAAGCCCATTTCAGGTTTAGAACATTTTGTAATTCAATAATGAAAAAAACGAAGGAAACTTATATAAACTGGAAGCAACTATAATGTTAAACCAATAACTCTTATGGTAGACGACATAATTTAAAGCAAATTTATATAACCAACCATGTGAGCTGTCATATCAACTGATTCCACAAAGAACTTGGCACAGTAAGGCCACAGGAGAACTTGAGGAATCACTGAATTTATCAACTATCTCTCAGCAAATGGAACATGAAGGAATTATAAATAGGCAACCATTGATGCATTTTGGAACATGGGAATCAAACAAAACTAGATTGAAGAAACTGCATTCCAGATTTCATTGATCAATGTGTTTTCTCATTCGAATTGCCGCAAAGCCTCAACAAATGCATCCTTGATGAGAGGGTTTGAAGCTGCTACTCGCTTGGCTGTGATGTCAAAATCTTTACCAGATCTGATGGAAATTCGGCCATCAAACGTTAATATAGGTAAAATATTTGAAATTTTCTTTAATTGTGAATGCTTCTAAAGTTAAAAGGCAAACGTGTTTATCATGGCCTGCCAGTTGTGCACTTTGCTAAACCAACCCCATTGCATGGCCAACTCAGGAATTGATATGTGAAAGCTCACAAGATGAAGATCAATGCAAGTTGAAGGTTACAATGGAAGAATGCTAATCCTCTACAGAACCTTCCATATTCCCTTTATCAAGAAAACAAGAAGAATCCACATTTTAAGTATGTTACTTACGGATCATATACAAGGCCTCCAGCTTCTGTTACAATCACAGCACCGCCTGCCACATCCCTGAATGCAAAAGCAGACTATGTCAATCACAAGTCATGCCAAACCTCACTTAAAACACACAATATTAAACCAAGAAGCAGACTATCTAAATCATGGATCACACCAAAGACCTCGCTGAAAAATTACAATATCATACCAGGGACCCCCGAAACCAAGTCCCAAAAATAGGTCAAACCTTCCACATGCAATTCCACAGAGATTTAATGCACAAGAGCCACACATTCGAATGGATCTCACCTGATCAAAAGAGAAACTAGTACCATAACGCACAGCAGTGCAATGTTATAAAGTTCAATAGCTTCTGAGGAAAGTTTATAATATTACCTTGGAAAGTAGGCTATTAATCCTATTTGTACAGGCATCCAATGTTGACTTATCACGTTTTGTCCCAGTCTGCTCTTTCAGGATAAATTTTGATTAGTGTTGAAATTTTTATGAATTCAATGCAACACAGCGAAATCTGAAATACATTCTGAAAGACAAATTTTGATAGCAATGCATGTGCATGTGTTTCTGAGATGCACGATGTCGGATTTTAGCTTCTCGAATAATCTAATACAAGGGAAAGACGCTAGGAAGCAGGTTTTGTACATTCACTTACTATCAAGCAGGGGCACATTATATGTATGCTCACTGGGGTTCTTCAAAAATAACTAAACAAATAAGTGGCAAGTCAGGTTGTAGCATTGAAGTTTTTTAGTACCAATACAAAGTTACTACCCAACTAAAGAACACCAGCTAACATAACTGCAAAATTTGTACTTGTGATTCCGCTCCCTATCCATGAACAGTGAATGAAAGAAAATGGCAGGGCAACCACATTCTATTATAGCGTATTCTTGTTGAGTACTATCATAGACATATTTTATTGTTCCTTTTCCCACTTTCTTCTCTTTTTCCTATTTTTTCGATTTATGGACAAGGATCAGGGCGTACCATAGAATAAACTAGTTCCAAAATTTGGTAGTGACTTTAAAAGTTTATGGTGACTTTGGCCAGAGTCTTAATTTGCTTGATCTTTAGCTTGGTGGGACATTAAAAACCAGAAGCACCGACTCCAGACCCCTGAGACTTTAACATTGTTGGCTCATGTCCACTGACAAGCATCGACAACACTTACGATATGATGGAAAAGTACTACCATTCCTAAGGCTTAGAAGAAGATGAGAAAAGCATAACAACTTTCGTCTAATCGTCTTGCATCAAAGAATCAGTTCCGCTGTATACTCACATACCCCGGTTGCAAGGAGAGAGTTCACAAGTTCACTTTGAGATGATGCTGCAACATTGTAAAATATAAGCATGTCGCTGTTAGAGTTTCTTAGGATTAAAGAAAAAAGTGAGAGAGAAAAGCGCAAAACCAAATGATTAAGAAAAGCAATCTCGCCTTTTATAGGGTTCCCATTCAGAAAAGCACCTTTTCCATGGATGCCAGTAAAAAGCTACATATCATAAACCCAAATTTACAAATAGTTTAGCCAGTAGTACTTATAGAAACACGTTTATGAACTATCAAATTCAAAGAGAACCACACGTGCCCAGGCAACCAGATGCTCAAAGAGGCCCAAACACCTAGTCAGCCAAAAAGAATAGTCAAAATGTCGATCATACGAATCTCTGACCTCCAACAGGTCAACTTGATCAGATCAGAGTATGACGGAGAAAACACTGATATTGCTCACTGACAATTATGTTAAGTGCTCCTCTGTCTGTACATACAACAGTCCGACAGCATAAAGCTGACACAGAAATTCAGTGGACATATTTCACGGGCTAAAGTGGATGCGGCCGTGTATAACTCTATGGCATTGACAGAATGGTCATTGGTTGACCACTTATGTTAAAAATACATGGAGAATTAGAATTCTCACCTCATCCATTATTGGATTGTAAACAACACCAACTGTGGGAACCTTTCCAATTGTAAGACCAATAGAAACACACACGAAGGGAAACCTACAAATAATTAAGTTGCGACAGTAAAAACAATGAACATGACTGAATATACAAATAAGAAAGGATCACCAACAATCTGAGAAAGTGATATTTACCCATGGACAAAGTTAGTGGTTCCATCCAGAGGGTCAACTATCCATGTTGGTTCATCAGTCAGATCCACAGCACCATAGGCAGCAGAAGTTTCTTCACCAATGAACTAAGAAGAACGCCAGTTGGAGCCAGTAAGAAATTATTCAGAAAGAAAGGAAAATTAAAGGTCATTCTTAGGAGGTAAATACTAAATTTTGATCATTAATTGTAACTTTCTTGATGCATAAAGAGGAATAGGTGTTAACCTTATGTGTGGGGTAAAGCTGCTTGAGATGACTGAATATGAGATCTTCACATGCCTTATCAGTTTCGGTAACCAAATCCACCTGCACTCCATAACATACACTTTAAGATTACAAGTTGCTACTTCTCTAAATTCCTTTTTCAATCCTCAAGTCTTTTTTTTTTTGCCCTAAATAATATCCCTCACTCTAGACAATGCCTATTTAACAAACTTATGGTTCAAAAGGAACCTGTCCACACAATTCTTCATCTTAAACTATTGACACTTTGCTACCATCCACTCTCTACTATCTCATCAACACTCACTACAAAAAAATATGTGTTTTTTGACATGGCAAACAGTAACTTATGTTTGCCACGTCAAAAACTTTTGACGTGTCTAAGTAAGCACGTCAAAAAAAATTTTGTTGACGTGTCTTTTTTTACACGTCAAAAGTTTTTTGACGTGTGAAATTCACACGTCAAAAGTTTTTTGACGTGTGAAATTCACACGTCAAAAAACCTTTTTTAATAAAAAAAAAAAATTAACAATAATTTTGATATAAACAAATATGCATTAACAAACAATTAATGTTAATTAGCATAAAAAATTAATATTTATTGTCATTAGTATAAATTATAGTTTATTATCATTAGTATATATGTATGCATGCGTAAATTGATCAGTCTATTAATATTAATATGATAGCTACACATATTATTTTTCTAAAAATATATAAAACATACTCGATGCATTTATTTTATAAGACCTGCAAAACTCATATGAACTCGACAAACATAATATATGCGGCCGGTTAGTTGATACATTTAATTATATATCTATACATCTAGAATATATGGGGTTTTTTTTTTTATTCTCTAATTAATTTTAATTGGAGAGAATAAATATATATATATATGATGGAGTAAATACTATTTTAATAACATTTAAATAAATAAAATTTTATGAAAATAGTTTAAATAAGACAATATATATATATATATATATATATATATATAAGGAAAAAAACAATGGACGAGTACCCTAGAGTGTGTGTACTTTTTTCAAGTAATATCCATTTATAATTTTAAATAGTACTTTTTGAAATCAATGGCATAAGTGATAATGGGCTTGCACATGCATGACAAGAATGTACGTGATGAGCATTTATTTGATTTTTGGGGTTGCACATGGCTGATCGATTGACAATCAAGAGGGGCGCTCTGCAAGCTGTGTTGCAGAGTACCACCAGATCATACTTCACATTCAACACATGACAGGAATACTGGCATACAAACAAACAAAAATAAATATCTTTGAAATTAGGAAGTGGATTAGATGGTAATTTTATCTGAATCTTGAGTTATGCTGGCCAATATGGTTCTCATGAGCGGTTTATGCATAAGTTTCTACAACTAATATGATCTCTTTGAGCTTAAAGTAAGCTCCAGAGGTGTTAAGTGAGCGAAGTCCTTACAAGCGAGTTTGAGCTTAACTCATATAACTTTGGTTTGTACTCAACTCAATTATTAAATGAAGCATTTCATAAACATAAATATTGACTCGAATATTAAACGAAGCAAGCCCGATTTGACTCGGTTAGGCTCATAAACAGCTCGTATAAGGCTCGAATTGATAGTTGTTCATATTAATATTATTTTATTTTATTTTATTTAGTTCTAATCATTTATTGGGCATGCTGCATGTGTATCAAACAACATTTATAATTCCATAACTTGTAATGATCAGATAAGAAGCCAAAAGAGAAAAAGAAAAGCATAAGATTTGGCATACCAAGTATAGAAGAAAAAAACTAAGTAAAACCTTCAAAACTAAAATCATACCACGCCTTTATGCTCCACATGTTTGGTTTTATAGAAGAAAAAAACTAAGTAAAACCTTCAAAACTAAAATCATACCACGCCTTTATGCTCCACATGTTTGGTTTTATAGAACCCATCACGAATTACCTGCAAAATTCAACATTTATGAGTCTCAATAGAAAAAATGATGAGGAAAATGAAAATACATACTTAAAAAGAATAATAATAAAAAAGAAAAAAAATAATAAAAAAGAAAAAGAAAAAAAGGAAGGACTTTGAATTAACAAACCTCGCCAGCCCTCTTCGCTGCATCGACAGCAGAGGCGAGGAAGTCTGAGAGCGAATCTGAAACTCATAGAATTTGGAAAAAAAAAAAAAAAAAATAGTAAATAGATACCAAAGAAAAAGAAATGCATATAGAAAGTGTGTTTGTGTGAAAGGGAGATTGATGCGTCCTACCATTTTGGGCCATTTTTGAAGTGTGTTGAAGAGAGAAAGAAAATGAGGGAAAGTTAGATGAGTCAATGACGATGATATGAAAGTCTCTGCCTTTGTCTCTGAGCTTTCACGTAGCACGTCCTCAAGTCTCAAGCAACAAAACCAAGAACAACCACTTGTCCCATGCGCTGTGCTTATATAGAAAATTAATTTGGAAATTTTTCTTATATATATATGTTCCTACAGTTGCTGAGATTCACTGTAATGAGGGAAAGTTAGATGAGTCGATGACGATGATATGAAAGGCTCTGCCTTTGTCTCTGAGCTTTCACGTAGCACGTTCTCAAGTCTCAAGCAACAAAAACAAGAACAACCATGTGTCCCATGTCACCATGTGCTGTGCTTATATAGAAAATTAATTTGGAAATTTTTCTTATATATATATATATATATATATGTTCCTACAGTTGCTGAGATTCACTGTAAATCTATAATGCCTCGTTCAGAATAAAACGTGTCGTTTTAGCTTGTAAGGCATCCTTACTGCAATCATAAAGAACTATGAATATGCTTATTGGATATGCTTACCACCAATTAATAGTCAGTTCCTCCTCTTTAGGACTCTCATCTTCGTTGCTCTTCACAAATTCATTCTTTTGTGACTATCTTAAAGCATGTTTATTGTTTAATTAGTACTACACAGAATAAACCTCAAAATGAAGTGGTTTTCCTTATGAAATAATCTTTTCTTTTTTTTCTTTTTTTGGATTCTTTAGCATTTTTAAATGTTCATCTCTTAATAATTTCTTTATTTTTTATTTTTTTTAAGAAAATAAACTGATGTGAGTGTGTCACATAAACAATAATGTTAAGAGATAGACCCTTGAGAATGTTGAATATCATTTTTTTTTTTTTGTTTGTTTGGTTGTACACCATTCGTGAGACTGATTATTCTTCTAAAAAATGAAATGAATAGCTATTTGTGGAAAATCAAAATGAAATTTTTCAAAAAAAAAAACTCATTATTTTTTTCTCTAAACCCAAGTCATGTAAATTGATATAAGGAGCATATAGTAATAGGTGTGGTACGGAAGAAAAAAAGAAAAGAAAATAAAAGGTGAATGCGAGGTCTAGTATTTGACTCTAGAGAAATTGGTAATGTAGGAAATTTCGAGTTGTGTCAGTTGGGGAATAAAGACAATGTGGACTTGTTGGATTGGTACCATCGAAAGACTAAAACTGATGTTTTCAGAACAAACCGATGATACCTGCGAAGTAGGGTTCCTGAATCCTACTTCATATAATTGAGATGATGAGGCCCATCAGGGGGGGAATATGCCAAGATGCTGCCGCCTTGTGAGAGAGACATTATCGTATGTTGGGACACGTGTTACTTTGTCCCTGCTTTGGGCATCTGAGCCAAACCCATCACCAGCAACTCAAACTAACCTTTCCCCTTACTCGTTTATTAAAGGGATTATAAACCCTTTTTTTTTTCTTTTTTTTTTTTTAAATGCAATCTCATTCAGAAAGTGCATAAGGGTGCAGCCTCGATAGACCAGAAATATACAAGAAAACTCTCTTATCATTAAAAAAAAAAAAAAAAAGGTTTAAAAAATCAGAAAAACTATTAGAAAACAAGCTATAATGTTCTGAAATTCATGTATATAACGCGTAAAACATAATCCTTTTTTAGCTTCACCACTGAAGTCTATTATCTTCAAAATTCCGTGCATTCCGCTCTCAATCTCCACACTTCCCGAAAATCTTACCATGCTCACGCTCCACCTGGCCCTTCCCAACTCACCAACTCTCTCACATAACCCACTCAACAACACAGAATGAAATAAAAAATAAAATAAAAAAATAAAAAAAAAAAAAAAAATAAAAACAACACAGAATAAAAAGGTGGCTTTTATAACTTGGTTAAAGGATTCAAACATCTGCATTAGTTTAAGTGCTGCATTAAATACTTCGTCTGACTTATTTATCTACCTTTTGAGAGTACATTTAGATTACAAGAGCAGGATTAGAAACTAGATGGGTATAAATTAAATAGAAAACAAGGTCTCTTGCGTATTGATAGCGTGTCGTGCTGACAGCTGTAAGACTAAAGATTCACAATTGAGTCACAAAGACTCCAATGACTGACATACAACAAAGCTCGCTCATGGGTGGTCTCAAGGCTCTCTAGGTTCCAGGGAAGCAATTTCTCTCACAACTTGAGCTTTGTCAGCCTCAAACTCTTGATCCTCTGCAACAAAAGTTAAAAAACATAAAAATTACTGTAAACATGGTGCCAGCTGCCACACCAACTCTCACACATTGTTAATAATAAGAAAAAATTACAGTTTACCCCTCCAAAGTTGATAGCAATTTTCAATTCAAACACTAAAGTTTCAATTTTTGCAATTCACTCCGACAAAGTTTCAATTTTTTTCAATTCGACTAATATTATTCCAAAATTCCCATATTGCCCCTAATTTTTTTTTTTAAAAAAAAAAAAAAATTTATGAGGAAAAAAAAAACAAATTTGGGAGTGTAAAAATGGCCAGATGGAGAATTTTTTTTTTTAAAAAAAAAAAAAATTAGGGGCAATATGAAAAGCTTTGGATACATTTGGTCAAATTGCAAAAATTTGAAACTTTGGGGGGTGGATTGCAAAAATTGAAACTTTAGTTTTCGAATTGAAAAACGCTGTCAACTTGAGGACGGTAAACTTTAATTTTCCCTAATAATAATGTGTCTTTCTACCTTTATCAGTTTTGAAATCAGCAAACAGCCTTAGAAGCTTGCTTCTATTTGCAATAAGTATGCCGATGATGTCAGTAGGCTTGTTTTGATTAGCAGCAAATAGC